>NC_043982.1:51680-114180 GCF_902150065.1 Myripristis murdjan
TACCTGCCATCCAAGCAGACAGAGAGAGGAGGAGAATCAACACATTTTTTACGTTGGCTCCAGCCATCTGAAAAACAGGCGAAAATATCAGCGTTTTTTTAAACGCAAGGTACAACAGCCTGAGTTGACCACCAGTGGCGAAGATGAGTGCGTTTGCACTCCTCCGGTCCCTGGTCCAAGTCAAATGGACACCCACACGAGCGTTCCAAGCACTACAGCCGCGGGTACGAGTTCCGACCCAGAGCGGTAGCCCCTGGTTGAAACGGCCTCCCCTCCCCCTGACAGGCTGCCTCAAGTGACCTCATCACCACGAAGATGAGTGTGTTCCTGGTCCAAGTCAAATGGTTCACACCCCAAAAATTTTTCGTGCATGTGCTGAAGCCAGAATCCTAGGGGAAACACAGCACTAATATAACTGTCAAAACGCAACTTATCAAAAATTTTACCTGCAGCCTCTTGCCATCAGACGTGACCTGGGGGATCTGGTTATGGACCCTGTTGATGAAGTCTGTATAGCCTGCTGAGAGGAGACCATCCTGAGGGAGACACAAAACATAGAAATTTAAGTCAAAACACTGTAGCTGTGGAAAATGTAAGAATCAGTTAGATGATGGGAAAAACACCTAAAAGATTTACACAACTGAATGATTACAACTTTTGAGAAATGTATTTGAACACTTGGGAGATTAAGCCCACTATCTTAAATAACCATTTAATTTCTTGGGGGGAACACACTAAATTGTAGGCAGTCAGTGTTTTGGACAGGACATAGTCGTTAATGAGATTATTGCATTGTACATACACACTCATCCAACACCAGGAATCGGACTTGGGACAGATTAAGCTTCCCAGTGGATATGAGGTCATCCAGCCTCCCTGGTGTTCCCACCACAATGTCAACCTGAGAAGTGATGAGGAAGAGATAGCACAGCAAAGGAAGAGGGCACAGAGACAGGACAATTCTCAAACATATGCTGGTTCACATCAATTTAGGTCTCTGTTTAAATGTATGAAAACTATCTGAATGTTCGTTGGAGACAGTATATAATACATACCCCCTGTTCTAGAATAGCCAACTGTTCTTTTGCTGCCACTCCACCAATAATCAGCAGATCCCTGCAGTGAATGGATTTACAAACTGTAAGCTGAAGAATTTTTCCTTAAGCACTGTCTCCATCCAAGGGTGGAAAGTTGGAACATACATAAAATACATAAAATATTGACTATTTAGGACATTAGGACATGGATTTACAACATTGCTTTTCATGAGTGCATTGAAACAAATGCATGCTCACAGTAGCTGTCTCTGTTTGTGAAACTCAAAAGAGCTTTTTAATTATAAATGTCCAATTAATCTGATGAGCTTTCTCAAACTCAGTCACACCTGACTTTGGGGTTTTCCACATATTTCTTAAACTGGCTGACATTGTTGAGGGTTTGCTCAGCTAACTCTTTGGAGGGCTCGATGATCAGGGCTTTGGGAGCGTTGGATGATGCCTTCATCTGGCTCACTTTGGCACTTCCTGCACAAACACAGAGTATAGTTTCTCATTAATATTAACTGTGACAATGCTGAAATCTGTTTTTGATATTGTTCTTGCATTTTGGTGTTTATGGGCTTATCAGTATTGTCAAAATGCAACTTTTGCACATGCTTTTGAGAGTGATTTAGCTGAAGCATTAGAACTAAGGGAATGCTATGGGTGCTTTCATAAGCTATTTATAAGTTAAGTTTTTTTTTTTTTTTTTTTTTTTTTAATAAATCTTAATTTCTAATGTGGATATAATGACCAAGCAGGTAGAGGCAAATAACAGAACAGCAACAACAGTAAAATGAGTTCAGAAAATTGCATCCGTTTACTGTACTGTGGCCTTTAAAAATCAGGAAAAGACAACATATCTATCTCGATAGTAAGACACCCAAAATACTAGATGGCATCTAGTCTCATATGACAGTAGATATAATATTGATATGCACTATATGGACAAAAGAATTTAGACCACCACATTTACACCTACAGGGGCTTTAAAGACATCCCATTCTAAATCCATCAATATGACAAGAATATGGAGTTGGTCCCACCCATGCAGCTGTAACAGCATCCACTCTTCTGAAAAGGCTTTCTACAAGATTTTGCAGTTTGTCTGTGGGAATTTTTACACTTTCATCCATAATGGCAAATGTGTGGTCAGACAATGATATTGATCGAGAAGGTCTAGCTCGCAATCTCACTTCTAGTTCATCCGAACAGTGTTGGATGACTGCACTGGTGCATTCAGTGATTAAGTGGTGTGTCCCAACACTTTGGTCCATATAGGGTATCACCCAACCCTATTTACTGATAGCCCTATTTATTATGATAGGGGCTCTCAAAGTTATGACTGAGGGCCAATTTAGGAATGCAGCATTGGATTGAGGACTGCCCAACATAAAAAGGAAGACAAAGTAATTCCAAAACATTTTTTTTCTTTAATAGCCTATTCTAAAGATCATGGCAATTATGAATCATGTGAGAAATGTGTGTTGTGTTTCCTGAAGACAAAAGTCCTATTTGTCCATTTGTAGATCTATTCATGGTATATGTTTACAATTTACGCCCTGGAAATGGTTTGCAACCTGTGACGTAAAATAAATACAATTTGTAGTTAATGAGGCTAAAACAGATTTGTGAAAACTAACTGTTGGGCACTTAAACCTCTCTGAAATTGTTCAAGCTTATTTGTATGCTCCTTGACTGTGAACTTGTACATTTTATAACAGGTAATGGTGTCACAATGGTGTTTTATGTTAAATTCCTAGCACATCTGCTTACAGATTAGGGACAGCACTTTATACAACCTGTGAGGTACAACAAATCAACTGTTGCTCCATTTCCCATGAAACTTCCTTTTCTCCTCACTTACCCCTTTTCCACCAGGGCTGGTTCGGAGCCGGTGCCTGACTTAGCACCAGTTTTTTGGTTTTCCACCACCCAAGCACCGGCCAAACTGGTTCCAAATCGGTTCCAAGCAAGCACCAACGGCGAGCAGGGGCTAAACGGGAGCCAGAGAAAGAATCGATGACGCGGCCCACCGCGTCATTGGTGGGCGGACTTACAGACTCAAACGAGAGCAGCGATCGATATAAACGTATAGCTAAACATAGTCACCGTTTGTTCCGACCACGAATACGATGGGTAGCCGGCAATAATTGCGTTTTTTCGCCTCTGGACCGCAATGTAGGCTTGTAAACAAACGAGCAGTATTTGCATCGCTACGGTGGGTCGTCCATGTTTGTTGTTGTGATTCCAAGCGAGTGTCTCGCACACCCACGTGATCACGTTTTACGACGATGTAATGACGTGGCTCTGACTTGACTCACTTGGCTGTTGGCCGGTGGAAAAGCCAACTTGCCCTGCGTTCCAATACTCATACTATCATACTATTTAGTAGGGAAAAAAAGATTTAGTGTGTCCCAATACATAGTATGTCAGATGCAGTATGCCAAGAGTACCAGGATATTCTACTATATCCGGTCATATTTCGCAGTATGGACAGAGCCCATCTATGACGAGCCTTGCCACTCTCCATTAACCCCCATTGTATCGAACTTGGTTGCAGTTCCACCGTAATTCCACTGGCGGTGATCGCGGGCAAGTGCAGAGTGAATGGGGCTCTATGGAGCTAGAAGGCTAAATTTGTCTCTTACAACTGTTTATGGCTGAAAAATCGCAAATACTGTTGTAGTTTCTGAAAGTTCAATATGGATTATAGGTTAAAAGTGAAATTAGCAAGAACTTATATCCTTTCAATTTCCTACAGGTTGGGCTGTTGTTGGCCATAACATGCTAGCATTTGCTAATGAATGCTGACTGGTCAGTGACGGACTTGCGGCTGTTTACGACCAGGGATCCCACTTGATGGCACCTGGGGTCCGTTTCACGAAGCAGGTTCAACCATCTCCGAGGCTGTGTCCGAAATCACTCCCTAACCACTATATAGTGCACTATATAGTGATTACACCATTTTGTAGGGGTGTCCGAATGTCTAGTGATTATTAATGTTCACTATATAGTCCACTGGAGGCAATATATCCCATCATGCATTGCGGAACGGCGCCGAACAACGGGCGAAGTAGTGTCCGAAACGGTCCGCTATTGAGTTCACTATATAGTCCACTACATTGAATTCCCTATATAGTGAGTAGGGAGTAGTGAGTGAGTGAGTGATTTCAGACACAGCCCGAGTCTTACCCCGAATTCTGAGTTGATCTACTCTGAGATAGGAAACTCTGAGTTTTCGGTTCCAGAACAGCTGATTTGAGTTGATTTTATCAACTCGGAGTAGTTTCACCTGGAGTTAAGCGCGTGCACCACAGCTATAAAAAAGATAGCGTTAATGGAACCCCGATTTGACGAGTCACCATGGCAACGGGGAAGGGTCAGCCTGCGTTTTTCACCCCAGTTGAACTGGAAATCTTAATGCATTCATACAGCGAGTTTGAACATGTTTTTAAAAGAAAGTGCAACACCGCTGCAGCGGCAAAGGAGAGGGAGACGGCGTGGGAGAACATTGCTGCTCGGGTCAATGCGTAAGTTTAAATCCTAGTCCGTTGCAATGACAATAATATTACAGGGGAAAACTGCTTGAATGGTAGCCTATTAATTTATTTCATTTAGGTGCAATCCCGCGGGGGAGAAGCACACTTGGCAGCAGCTTAAGGGCCCACTCACATTGGCAAGTTTGAGCCCGTATCGTGCTAAAGCCAAAATCCCCCCCTCCCCAGTCAGCGGCTGGCCTGCACTCACATTACCTTTTTCCCAAATGCGCTCAAGCACGATTGCCCCCGGTGTGCACGTCATCACGTTGAAATACGACAACAACAGGCATGGCCCGACGTCATTATAAATAAATGTAGTTCAAATACATCGTCTTCCTTTTAACTAAAAAACGTTTTTGGTCATTCTAATCAGACATGGGATGTTTATTTACCTTGACAGTTTCGGAGGTAACTTCCTCCTTCTTCAGAAAGGTCCAACTGACAGCCGGAGCAGCACCTGTCAGATCCGGCAGACCGGGTGACCGGGTGGCCGCACACCGCGCGGTGCCGGCTAGCACCAGGTCTGCCGGATTGCCGCACACAGACTGCTGTACTTTCATTATAAACCGACTTTTGTTTATACGCGGTTGCAGCAGCACAACGGACAATGACACAGACAACATGGTTGATTATTGATTGCGCAACGCGGCCATTCGCCGGTAATCGCGCTGTGCACATTAAACAGTTTTGCAGAGGCAGGAGGAAAGTTGCATGATTTACGTCCGCGCACTGCGTGCGTGACCGTGCATGTGCTCATGTACGCGCCCGTACCGTGCAGAAGCACACCCCTTCCAACCGTGCCAGAGCGGGGGAAGTGTACTGTATTCAAGCACGATACGGAGCGATCACACTGGTCAAAGAATCCGGATTTTAAGGGCAATCGTGCTTGGGCGCGGATCAAACTTGCCAGTGTGAGTGGCCTCTAAGATGAAATATAAAAACGTTGTTCAGACATCTATGCGAAAACTCGCCTGCTGACTGAATGAATGAGGAAGTTAAATACCGTGTGTGGCTGAAAGAGGGCGGACACAGAGAGAAACTTGAGGTTTCATGAAAAAAACCTGGTCCCGACCAGGTTAGTTTCATGGAATCTGTTACTGCGGTAACTGACCGAGAGCTTAAGCTAGAGTTACCCCTCTTTCTCTGCTTTGAGTTACCTCCCTTTGTGAAACGGAAAACTCGGAGTTTCCCTCATTTCAGGGTTACCAGACTCAGAGTTTTCACTAAAGGTGCTTTGTGAAACGGACCCCTGAAGACCAAGAGAATCTGGAAACACCACTCTTAAGGAGGACTTTTCTATCAACTTTTCTATCAACCCTAACCCTAACCCTATATTAGACATTCTCTGGTATGGATTTCAGCATGCTGCTCTGGCCATTCTGACCCACAATCCTTTGTGCAGCGGACGTTACGTCGCTCTGACTGAGTACAGGCCACGCCCACATACGGACGACAGTGACAGCAGAAGTGACGGGAAGACAGAAGATAATAAATATGACAGAGGACAGCGCAGTATGAAACAGCAGTGGCATTTTGACAACAACATTCAAATTTGCCGCTACGGACGGCGGCGGAAGTGAGCGAGAGGGCCGGACTTTAGGGACGATGTACGTAGTGTGTCCCAATAGTATGCATATGCAATGTCTAATATAGGGTTAGGGTTAGGTTAGGGTTCATACTAAACTACATACTTTGTAAGGGCAGCTGCAGTACCTACTAAAAGTAAAAAGTATAAGTATGCGATTTGGAACGCAGGGCTGTTCTTTGTTGGCACCAGTTAAGCACTGGCTCTAGCACCAGCTCCAAACTAGCACCAGGTGCTTTTTGGTGGAAAGGGGGCAAGTACTGACATTTTTTGCACAATAGCCCCTGCTCCTCCATCTAACCGACTGCCATGTAAACGTGCCTAACTTGACAGCTTAGCCCAGGGGGCACAGTTTGAATATACTTAAAAGCAAAGTACTGTGCGTTATAGGTTGATTTAAAACTGTACTGAAACAGGACCAAATACAACACATGCATTTCATGTCACCTTACATCACCGCAGGCCACCAGAAAGTTTTCTGAGGGCTGAGCTTTAAGAATGCCTGCTTTAAGATATTAACACACCATCTAAACACAACTGATTTCTTTTCAACCTAACTGCCTGCCGTGAACTATGACCCACACACCTGTCTGAGCAGATTTGATTGCATGACCATCTGGTGCCTTGTCCAGAGCTACAAACCCGTTCTTAGGGGGATTTTTAAAATCTTCGCCTCCAAAGTTGAACTTCAGCTCTGCATTCTGGCAGACAAGATGGGACAAAATTACAACTTGCATGTGCAAAGTGTGTGCCATTCTAGTTAGTTTCCACAGACCACTATTACCATGATGGTATTTGTGATGTGCACTGTAATGATACCTTCAACACACAGGAGGCAAAGAAAGGTTGGTTCTTCAGATGTTGGGGAATCTCAAAAGCCAAACCAAAGTCATTGCCTGACAGAAAGAGAAAATGAGGAATGGGAAATCAGTAATTATATGTTTTTACATTTTACCCCAACTTTGTCAGCTTCTACAAAGGAGCGATTGAAAGCATCCTGACTGGAAACATCACAAACTGGCATGGGATGTGCACGGCCCAGGACAGGAAGACTCTGCAACGAGTGATTAAAACTTCCCAAAACATCATTGGCACCCATCTACCAAGCATCAGTGATATCGGGGAGGTGAGGTGCCTGCGCAGAGCCAAAAGGATCCTAAAAGACAACAGCCACCCCAGCCACAGCCTGTTCACCCTGCTGCCATCAGGCAAAAGATACAGAAGTATTCGCTGCCGTACAACCAGACTACAGAGCAGCTTCTTCCCTCAGGCTGTGAGACGACTAAATGCACCATCTGCACTCCTCCATGTTTAATCATTTTATTTTCTATACAATCAATTAATCAATCAAGAGGGAACCACACTTTAATTTCATTATTCAACCTGTTGTATAATGACAAATAAACTTCCTTGTATCCTTGTATCCTTGTAACTCCAGAATTCCTAAATTACCATTATATTTGGAATCATAACTAGTGAGGCTAGTAAATACTGCACCGTTTTTGGAGTACGAGACATGGCCATTATCTAGATCCAGGTAGCATCCAATTGTGTCATGCATGGTAAACTCCTGTGTGGAGGCACAAGAGTTAAAATTATCATTAATTTTTGTTTGTTTTTAGCATATTAAGGTGACAAAAAGTTCACAATTGCATAGGCAAATGTCAAAGACTTATCTTTGAGCCAATGTATTTGCAGATTTGTGTGCCAGATTTCTATTTTTGTTTATACTAATAATTTAAAAATATATACACAGGTGACATGGTTATTCATCCGATGAAACACTGTTGTTTTACCTCTCCATAGCTGTCAAACTGCTTGTTGTGGGATTTCTTTCCAGTTCCACCAAAACCAAAGCCATATTTATCAGTCCCTAGAAAGAGAGGACAGCTAATTTATAGCTCATTTATTCAAGTAACTATTCTACTGAGTCTACTGAGGCAGCTTGATTGATGGTTCAGGGTCAAATGGAGATTTAAGTGAAAGCAGAACCCAGCCTTGAATGCCTGAATAACAGGGAGACTGTGGATGAAAGGGAGGTTCATACCCAAATCCAGAGCTGCCTGACTGGTGGACCAGCCAACACGACACAAACCCTGGTCATGGCACGTCACCTCATAGTAGTATTTTCCTGTTCACAGAAATGAGGGCCAATGAGAAGTGGGAAGAGAGTGTGTGTATGTGTATGTGTGTGTGTGTGTGTGTGGATGAGGGCCTTAAATAAGCCTTACAGGGCCTTACATAAGACATGATTAAAGTTACATCTGTTTCTATAACACTGATGATCCTCTCAGTTGTTTTGTCTGGTAGAAACATATTGATTACTCTAACATAGATTACTTAACATAGAATGTATTAGTGTCAAGATGCAAACTGATCTCATTTTCAACCCCTGCTGAAGGCACTTTATCTCTACTGCTTACCTTTGGTGACACCTTTAGTGGAGCGGCAGCCATGCCACTCTTTAAACTCCCTGCTCTGGCAACACAATCCATCTGGACCAATTGCTGTGGAAGCATAACCAAAGTCAGAAAAAAACTGGGGGATACATAGCAAAGCTGAATACATCATATTATTAATTTGCTGTCTAGTGGTTGAATGTAACATGATAAGATAAGATGAAAGAAGGCTTTCATTCTTCTCACTTACCAAAGGCTGGACTGCGGTCATAAGGATTCATCTGCCAACAGTTGAAGACTGTGACAAAACAAAACACAAGTCCAACATCTGCATAGTGAATAGTTACTTGAATAAATTAGCTATCAATCACAGTAAAATAGTTGGCATGGTTTGGTGTATTTTGAAAGCATTTTTTATATTACACAAGAACTGGTCAGAACAGATGGGAAATAATGAGCCTGACATAGCAATTCTAATTAATTATATCTCAGCATCTGTGGGGAATTTCATCCAGCTAATTTACTCATAAAAATCTTAAAATTTTCACTAAAATTAAAGACACTTTGTTTGTTCAAAAACAATTGCATCTACTGTGACATTTCATATACCAAATGCTACAATTATATGTCAGAGTTAAGCTCCCATATATGTGACTGTTCCATGGTGATGATGTTTGTTTGCAACAGAAAGACGATCACGATACTGCTTGACGAAGTAAAGGTCTGTACAACAATATGAAAACAAATTAGCTGGAAATGCAAAGAAGATCTCAATCCAAAAGGCCCTGAATATTAAGATGTTCTCACTAGCTCCTCCAGTCTTGACAGTAGCTCTGCCCTTCTTTCCCTCCTGCTGGTCCTTTAGTGTCTCATACACAATCTGGATCACTGGGATACTGAAGGCCTGAGGAGAGTTCGGGAGGTTATGAGTAAGCATAATGCTATAGCTTTGTTTTTTATATTTCACTGACAATAAATCTGGAGATGTAAAGTTGAATTTCACATTTGTATAACTATGAAGTTACTTACTTTAAAAACATCTTTGTTTAAATAAAGACCAATGTTAAACTATCCAGTTATTCTAAAACCTATACTTAAACTAATCTAAAAAATAAATTCAAAACATAAACTTTGTAAAGCTAATTAGGGTAATGCAAATCACAAATTTCTTATAGCTCTGTCTGGCAGTTTGTGGTCCTGGTTGTTTGTCTTTTGTCTGAGTGTGTTTCATGTTGGATTTTGTGACCTCCAGCCCCTCCAGCTCCTCTCTGCCTCCTGGTTTGATCCGCCTGGCGAACAAGCAGATCAGCTGGCAGCTGGTGCTAGCAAGGTATGACATACATACATTGCATTCAGAAAGTATTCAGAACCCCTTCACTTTTTTCACTTTTGTTATGTTGCAGCCTGATGCTACAATATTTTAAATTCATTTTTCTCTCATTAATCTACACCCAGTACCTTATAAAGACAAAGTGAAAACAGAATTTTAGAAATTTTTGCAAATTTATTAAAACGGAAAAACTGAAATATCACATTGACATAAGTATTCAGACCCTTTGCAACAACACTTGAAATTTAGCTCACGTGTCTCCCATTTCTTTCGATCATTGCTGAGATGTTTCTACACCTTGATTAGAGTCCACCTTGTTGTGTTCTTACGTAGAGGCAATGATGACCACTTTGAGTTTACTTAAGACTGTTTTACTGAGCGTAAATAATGAGTAGGCAAAAGCATAGAGCGTAGCACAGTTAGCAGTAGTCAATCAAATTCAGGTGTTTCCCGAGCTTGCACTATTGGCTGCAGACCCGGGCATGATGTGACGTCATGTACATTAAGATGTTCAATGCCAAATATTAGTTTACACCACATCCCCCTTACTTTAAGTTCGAAAATAACTATAGCTGTAGCCTTACTCAAATTCAGTCATTCATTTCATTCATTCATTTCTTTTAAAATAAAATTTCTTCAGTTTGAAAATAGCAATACACACCTCTCCCCTTATTTTTTTTTTTTTTTGCACAGAACAAAATAACATTCCTTTTTTTTCAAATGGGAAAATCAGGTTTCTTTCAAACACCATAAATCACAGGTTGTTGTTTTTTTTTTTTTTTTTTTTCCAAATCGCAGCAATAACATAACACAATCTTCTTCTGTTTTTTTTTTCTTCAAAGAGCAAAATAAAATTATCTTTCAACACCAAAACGTATCACATTTTTCTATTTGTTTTGTTTTGGATGTACTTTTTGGTTCTTGCCATAATATGAATTTTAACAGTTGTCCAATAGGGCTGTCGGCTGTGTAGTAACCTGACTTCTGCACAACACAACTGATGGTCCCAGCCCCATTGATAAAGCAAGAAATTCCACTAATTAACCCTGATAAGGCACACCTGTGAAGTGAAAACCTTTTCAGGTGACAACCTCTTGAAGCTCATCGAGAGAATGCCAAGAGTGTGCAAAACAGTAATCAGAGCAAAGGGTGGCTATTTTGAAGAAACTAGAATATAAAACATGTTTTCAGTTATTTCACCTTTTTTTGTTAAGTGCATAACTCCACGTGTTCATTCATAGTTTTGATGCCTTCAGTGAGAATCTACAATGTAAATAGTCATGAAAATAAAGAAAACGCATTGAATGAGAAGGTGTGTCCAAACTTTTGGCCTGTACTGTATATGTATGTGTATATATGTATATATATGACTAAAACTAATGACTAAAACTTGACTAAAATCTTTTTAATTTTCGACTAAAACTTGACTAAAATCTTTTTAATTTTCGTTGACTAAGACTACACTAAAACTATTAAGCAGAGGTGGGAAGTAACGAAGTACAAATACTTCGTTACCGTACTTAAGTAGATTTTTCAGGTATCTGTACTTTACTTGAGTATTTAATTTTCTGCCGACTTTTTACTTTTACTCCCTACATTTGAACACAAATATCTGTACTTTCTACTCCTTACATTGTCAAAACAGGCTCGTTACTTCTCTCTCCCTCTCTCTCTCTTTTTGGTGGGGGCGGGCGGGCTCGTTACCACCAAGAAAAACATTACAACACCTGGGGCCTCATGTATAAAGACTTGCGTGGATTTCCTACTAGAAAATGGCGTACGATTAAATCCAGAAAACGGCGTACGCCCAAAAAAATCCAGATGTATAAATCTGTGCGTACACATGAATCCAAGCACATTTCCTTTGAACATCCCAATCAACGTGGAATTGAGCGCACATGTTGGAGTACCTGACCCCTCCCTTTCCACGCCCCCATTTAAATATGCAAATCATATTTAAATGGCCCTCCACCTGAGATTCCCCTTTCTTCATGAACAGAAAACTAAAAACTAAAGATGAGTAAGAGCGGAAAAAAGAGGAATTTCACTGATTGTGAGGTTGAAACTCTTCTAAATGAAGTGGAGGCGCGCAAAAATATTCTGTTTGGCACGCTGTCCTCTGGCATCAGCAGTAAACGGAAGAGGAGTGAGTGGGACAGTGTGTGTGTGGCGGTCAATGCTGTGGGGTCGGAGAGGCGCACACTGGCCAAGGTTAAAAAGAAGTGGTCCGACATAAAGGTCGGCGTTAAGCGGAGGGCGGCTGCCCACCGCCAAAGTGTGGCCCAAACAGGTGGGGGGACAGGACAGGAGGAGCTCACCCCATTTGAGCAAAGGGTCGCCACAATTGTGAGTGACACTGCTCTTTCGGGGGTGGTGGGAGCATTTCTGGGTGACTCTGATTACCCCCAAGGTAAATATCTTTTTGGGTAACTCACAACAAACGTGTTTAGTATACAGGTCAATGGCCTGCTCACAGTCCTATAACAGAGGTTCATGCGTAAATGTAGCCTATGCATGTTATGTGATTTGACAAATCTTTTGAATTTAACTTTAAACATGCCAGCATATGAAAGAGGATATCAAAGATTGACTCGTGTTTAAATACTGAATTTATTGTTTTAAAAACAGACAATGAGACAGGAGAGGAGTCACAGCCACGTGCCACAGATTCGGGGGATTCCTCCACCATCCCTGGCGTCTCCTTCAGCATCCCCAGCATCTCGGGTGTGGCGCAGTCGGGGGATTCCTCCAGCAACCCCGGCGTGTCCTCCAGCATCTCGGGCATCGCACAGTCGGGGGATTCCTCCACCATCCCCGGCATCTCCGGCGTCAGTGCACAGCAACCACCGGCTGCTGCTGCCGCCCGCCCGACTGGCCGTGTCCTCACCCGTGCTGTGCTGGAGTCACAACAGGAGATAGTGAGGGCAATCGGCGGTATCAATGATCGCCTGGATCAACTCATCGGTGTCCTACAAACATCAGCAATTCAATAAATGCTTTGGTTAACAAATGATTTCTGTGTCCTTGCCTCTTTTATATGGTTGAACTCAAATGTTGCCGGGCCCGAATGGCCTCAAGGGTTGGATGTGCAGCATTAATGAGCCCAGCTTCTGGTTCGTCTGGTGGGGGGATATGATGCTCTGGCAGTGGTATGGCGTGCCAGTGTGCCACATTGTGGAGGACGCCGCACACCATCACAATGCGGCACACCTTCTGAGGGCTGTAGAGCAGCATGCCCCCAGTCTTGTCCAGGCAGCGCCACCGTCCCTTCAGCAGGCCGATTGTCCTCTCAACAACTGACCGAGTGCGGGAATGGAGATCATTGTACCTCCGCTCTTGGTCAGTCTGAGGGTTGGCAAAAGGGGTCATCAGCCAGGTCTTAAGTGGGTAGCCACAGTCGCCTGGGGTCAATTGGAAGCAGTCAGTTAATTATGTTAAGTCATGTATAGTTTCTATTTGTTAATTTTATACACCACGAGCACAGATCACACACTATTGTCGTAAATGAATGCAGAAGTGCGCCGGGGAAAAGGTGAGGCTGATTAAGATATTTCACACTTTACGCACTGGTTTATTGACATGAGTACTTAACACACAGAGACAAAAAACAGCAAGTCACAAACTTTAACCACTGACTAGTACTGATGCTGTGAAGTCAGGATCATATTTGTGGACGCACGTGCTCAATGCGCATGAGGGAGAATAATATTAGGACAATTAAACTAATAAATTGTTTACTCACCTAGAAGCCACCCATCGCGCACAGTGCCAGCTTGTAGTCTGTTCCCAACCATGCTGTTACTCAGAATGTATGAGTCGTGCGTTGAACCAGGCCACCTCGCCACAATGTTGGTAAGTTGCATTTGCGCATCACATACACTATATTACCAAAAGTATTCGCTCACCTGCCTTTACTCATACTATGAACTGAAGTGCCATCCCATTCCTAACCCATAGAGTTCAATATGATGTCGGTCCACCTTTTGCAGCTATTACAGCTTCAACTCTTCTGGGAAGACTGTCCACAAGGTTGAGGAGAGTGTTTATAGGAATTTTTGACCATTCTTCCAAAAGCGCATTGGTGAGGTCACACACTGATATTGGTCGAGAAGGCCTGGCTCTCAGTCTCCGCTCTAATTCATCCCAAAGGTGTTCTATCGGGTTCAGGTCAGGACTCTGTGCAGGCCAGTCAAGTTCATCCACACCAGACTCTGTCATCCATGTCTTTATGGACCTTGCTTTGTGCACTGGTGCACAGTCATGTTGGAAGAGGAAGGGCATTCAAAGTTCCTTTCACTGGAACTAAGGGGCCAAGCCCAGCTCCTGAAAAACAACCCCACACCATAATTCCTCCTCCACCAAATTTCACAGTCGGCACAATGCAGTCTGAAATGTACCGTTCTCCTGGCAACCTCCAAACCCAGACTCGTCCATCAGATTGCCAGATGGAAAAGCGTGATTCATCACTCCAGAGAACGCGTCTCCACTGCTCTAGAGGCCAGTGGCGGCGTGCTTTACACCATTGCATCCGACGCTTTGCATTGCACTTGGTGATGTGTGGCTTGGCTGCAGCTGCTCGGCCATGGAAACCCATTCCATGAAGCTCTCTGCGTACTGTACTTGGGCTAATCTGAAGGTCACATGAAGTTTGTAGCTCTGTAGCAATTGACTGTGCAGAAAGTCGGCGACCTCTTTGCACTATGCGCTTCAGCATCCGCTGACCCCTCTCCGTCACTTTACGTGGCCTACCACTTCGTGGCTGAGTTGCTGTTGTTCCCAAACGCTTCCATTTTGTTATAATAGAGCTGACAGTTGACTGTGGAATATTTAGGAGCGAGGAAATTTCACGACTGGATTTGTTGCACAGGTGGCATCCTATGACAGTTCCACGCTGGAATTCACTGAGCTCCTGAGAGCGGCCCATTCTTTCACAAATGTCTTGTTTCACAGTCTGCATGCCTGAGTGCTTGATTTTATACACCTGTGGCCAGGCCAAGTGATTAGGACACCTGATTCTGATCATTTGAATGGGTGAGCGAATACTTTTGGTAATATAGTGTATGATCTGTACATTTATAGAATGAAAATGCTTCCTGTTGACGTACACAAATTCATCCTGTGATGGCGCTTTTATAGCAATGTGTGTGCAGTCGACAGCTCCGATTACATTAGGAAAACCGGCTGTCGCTGCAAATTGCGCTTTAATGTTGGCCTGTTCAGCTGCATTGTATGGGAATTTGATATACCTGGCTGACATGCGGATAATTTCGTCCCACACAGCTGGCATGGCTCGGCTAAGGGTCGACTGGCACAGTCCCGATCGGTCGGCCAGCTCCCTCTGGAATGCCCCTGTTGCGAGGAACCCCAGTGTGGTCAGCAGCTGTATGGGCACAGGCAGTGCATGGTTCCTCGCTGTGCCGCGCTCCAAGGCCGGTCGCAGCTCTGCGCACAGTTCCAGGAGGATTGCCCTCGGGAACCTAAAGCGGCTGATGAGCCAGTCGTCATCATGCGCCAGTAGATCTTCTCTGTCTCCAAACACACGCTCTCTCCTTATTGCACCATTTGCAATGTCTTCTAGTAGTGCCAAAGCAGCCATTGTTAACGGTATTTTCTGCATCACTTTGCACCTGCTTTTATATCCACTCATGCAATTGCAGACACATGGGTGTGTTAATTCTTCATCAATTTTAATTGTTCGTGTGTTTCAGATGTGCACATCACTCTGAAGTGTAATTGTTT
This sequence comes from Myripristis murdjan, assembly GCF_902150065.1. NCBI lineage: Eukaryota > Metazoa > Chordata > Actinopteri > Holocentriformes > Holocentridae > Myripristis > Myripristis murdjan. The sequence continues at coordinate 67,313 of NC_043982.1, forward strand.
TCACATTATCAACAGTTTCCCAGCATCACCTCTAAGTGTCGCCAAAGGAACAATAGCTGTAGAAACGTGCATACGCCAGCTATGAGGTTGGCGTGAGGCACCGCACATTTCCACGCTCATTTCACTCTTTATACATCTGAACCTTGCCGTGGAAAAGGGCGTACGCCACGTTTTTGTGCATACGCATGCTTTATACATGAGGCCCCTGCACCGGCACCGTACGAGAACAAAAGGCAGAGAAACTCTCCAGCTACAGCAGCGCACTGACATAGATTGTGAAACAAAGCGAAGAGTTGCCACTCCGCTGTATTTTCACTGGCTAACAGCAGCACACTGGCTTAGCTTGTCTATTCAGAGAAGAGGTATCACTTCGGCTTATTTTTCATTCTATGTTATCACATGCATACTACTGCTCATTCATTGGTAGTTGAATTGTTAGGGGTGTTTGATAAGTAATTTACATTTTTAAAACAAATAATAATTTAACATATTTTTAAATTACTGGAGTCAACATCTACTCCTTCAAGATAATTTATTATGTTCTACAACTCATAAACATACACCAACACTACATACTGAGTGTTTGAGCAGCATATCTCCTCTGTGCTACAACAGATCCATGGTAAAAATTATTAACATTAATGCTGAAGCCCTCCCCCACAGTTTCAAAAAATCCTGGAGGAAACCCTGCACAGAGAGGGAAAGGGAGAGAGGGCGCGGGGCATGAGAGCAGTTAAGAAAAAGAAAACCATATAGAGAAATCTGGAGACATGGAGGAAGACAGTTGCCAGGGAAGATAACGTTAGCCGACAACAAAACAGAGTCGGAGAAGCAAGAAAAAATCTGTTAAAAGTCATATACGTTAAGTATATTAAGTATTGAGAGTACCAAAGCTGTTATCAAGGTACTCATTCAAGACCTCTGGTCAGTTCAGTCTTGATTATTGTGTGAAACTGGGCTTGCAGCAAAACTAGAATGTTCATTCTCTCTGTACCAGCACTTTGCAGGTTGTTAATAAAAGAGGAAATGTTCCTGTTTTGTGTGCCCTGAACTTTTTTTTTTGTCAAAAAGTTATCAAAAAGGTATATGTATCATTAATGGTAAAAAAAAAAACAAAAAAAAAAATCATTTTTACTTTTTACTTTTGTACTTGTCAGTACTTTTGCCACCTCTGCTATTAAGGACAGCAATGACTAAAATGTGACTAAGACGAATGAGCATTTTTCGTCCAGAAGACTTAGACTAAGACTAAAATTAAATGGCTGTCAAAATTAACACTGACTCAGATGTGCCCTCTTGTGCCAGTAGTGTTTGACTGGGCCTTATAGCTGATTTCTGTCTGGCCATCCCTCCACACAGTACGCCATGACTTGCCTGCAGCCGCTGTCAGCACACAGCTGCTCATGGAGCTCTGTCAGGTATTTGTCACTTTTGGGGAGATTGTCCATTATTGAATCAACATAGATATTAGTATCTTCCATCAGGGCATTGTCTTCTCGTGTGACATTGTCTCTGAGTGGGGCGCAAGAGAGTGTGTCAGCAGTTGTGAGGCTTTTCCCTGGTGCGTGTGCAATTGTGTAGAACCTCATTAAGTGCATCCTGAATCTCTGTACTCGGGGTGGCAGCGCGTCCAGAGCCTGCCCCCCTGGTAGACTCACAAGTGGTTTGTGATCGGTTTCCAACTCAAAATGTAGGCCCAGGATGAAATCGCTGAATCTCTCACAGGCCCTTGTCAGCGCCAGTGCCTCCTTTTCCAGCTGGGCATAATGCTGCTCTTTGTCAGTCAGGGATCTGGAAGCATAAGCAACTAGAGACCACACATTATCATCTTTTTGAAGCATCACTGCCCCTAGCCCATAGGATGAAGCATCAGCTGATATTTTCAGTGGGTTGTTGGGGTCGTACAGCTGTAGGACTGATGCAGTGGAGAGCTCATGCTTGAGGCTGCAGAACGCCCTCTGTGTTCATGACCCCAGCACCACTGATTCTTTTTGGACAGCACGTCTCTCAGTGCTTTGTTCTTTTCAGACAGATTTGGTAAAAAATCTCCCAAGCTGGTTTACCATTCCTAAAAAACGTCTGAGCTTGCTTATGTTTGTCGGCTCTTTCTATTCATGTCCTGTACAGCTCTGGTTTTGTCTTGATCTGGCCTCATGCAGATTTTGACATGTTAAGTGTGACCCCTGCCTTCTCAGCTCACTCCAGGACAGCGTGCGTCCTAGTGTCATGCTACTCTCTTGGCCCCCAGACTAGGATATCGTCCATGTGACATACAACACCTTCTAGGCATGCAGAGACCTTTGTCACCATCATGTTTTGAAAGTGTTCTGGGGCGGAGGAGATGCCGAAGGGCAGGCGGTTAAAGGCCCCATGGCCTGAAAAATGAAATTTTCGTTGTTTTTGCGTGATAGGGAAGGTCTTGGGACCACATATATACTGTACCAAGCATTTCACCTATGATAAATGGAGAAGTGCACGAATCCCTTTTTTGAAACTGTCCCTGTAAAACAAGCGGATTTCTGACGCCAGTCTGTAATCTGACGTCAGTGACTCTGCCGACAGCCCGCCTTCAATCCCCAGGCAACCAACTCTCAAGCCAGCCAACTCAGACAGTTTGTTTACGCTCCTCGGACTACAAGCTACCAAGCTAACGAGCCCAGCCAATTAGCTTCAACTCCCCGACCAACAATCTACCAAGCTAGCGAACTTAGCCAGTTAGCTTCAACTCCCCGACCAACAAGCTACCAAGCTAGCGAACTTAGCCAGTTAGCTTCAACTCCCCGACCAACCAGCTACCAAGCTAGCGAAATTAGCCAGTACCCCTCCGCTCCCCGGGCAGCAAGTTCACAACATATTTAACAAAAAATAATGTACCATTCTGAAACATCTTGTAATAAACAGATTTGAGGTGGTTCGGTTTCTCCTGCTGTGTGTTGTTCGGGATCGTACGGTCGTAAACCATCACGCTCAGGGTCCCGGTTTCACGGGTCCCACAGGGTTTTAGTCCAAATTTGCTCATCTGTTGGGCTCATTTCAGCGCAGACTGTTTTATCAACCCGACACAATCAAATCAAATCAAGCTTTATTGTCATTTTGCTGCACATACAGCAGTAGTGCACACAAAATGAGATAGCGTTTTTCACTTGGGAATTTGATTGATGGGTAAAGTCAGCCTGGCGTGGATCCCGGCTCTCTTCCCCCTCCTTTGTTCACGTTCGCACCACTTGCGCTTCCTCCTCTCCCTGGTGACTGCCGGTAAAGACACTGGTAAAATCCTGTGCTGTATGTCCACATCAAAGCAGAATGCCTCAGTTTTTGCAGCATGCTTTACCCTGATGTTTAGTAAAGTCTCTCGGCTGTAGGTTATGCAACCTGAGTGTCTGGGTTAAGAAAAACATTTGAAACATTCACTCTCGCTGATCCCTGGAGGGACCGCTGTGTCCATGCGCGTCTTCTGTGGTTTGGGATCGGAGTCGGGCTCAAGTACATACAGTTGTATAACATCACGTTCGGCGGTAGCCATGACAATCTTACATAAGATGATAACTCGCTTTCAACAAGTTTTCAAATAGTTATAAGTAAGTAAGTAAGTAAGTAAGTAAAATTTTATTATATAGCACCCTTCGCAGTACGAATACACAGAGTGCTGTACAGTAAAAAACAGATAAAACAAAAAACAGTCAGTTGACCGTCGCATCATTATTACATAGACATCACCAACAACAAAAACATCATCAACAATAATGCCATAGCTATGCATAAGAGGCAGTGCAACATAAAGTGCAAGTGCATTATCTCACCAGCAAACGAAGCAGACCATCACTCATCATTTGAAAACACAGGTACAGGTGGAAGAGGAGGAGCAACAATTGTGTTAATGGTGTTAAATAACACTCTGGGGTTGTTCCTGTTAGAGGAGATGAGGTTAGAGAAATAAGCAGCCCTGGCCGTTTCAACCAGCTTATTGTATTCAGACGTGAGGTCTTTATAGTACAGTCTATGGACTTCCAGATTGGACGCCTTCCAGTCTCTCTCTGCTCTGCGGCGTTTACGTCTGAGCACACCGATCTCCTCATTCATCCAGGGAGATGAATTTGTGGGGCGGGCAGAGCGAGTGACGACAGGAGCTACGTCATCCAGAATGGCTGCGCAGTGGGCATTGAAAACACGAACCAAACAGTCAACGTCATCATCCAGCGACATCAAAACATTGCAGTTGAAACTAGCTCTAAAGCTCTCCACTGTTAGATTGTTTATAATGCGGGAGCTTTTCACACGTTTCTCCGGAACAAAGTCAATGTCAAAAGATAAGCGAAACATTACACCTTTGTGGTCTGACAGCATCAAGTCCACAACATGGACGTCGCTAACAGTTAGACCGATGGTGAAAACAAGGTCCAATGTGTTACCTCTCTCGTGAGTCGGACTGGACACATGCTGGATGAGATGGAAGGAGTCCGTGAGATTGAGGAAGTCCACAGCAAATGTATCCGCGCACTTATTTACATGGATGTTGAAGTCTCCAAGCAGCAGGATTCTCTCGAAACTGAGAATAGATGCCAGAAAGTCACCAAACTCAGCCAGGAAGGACCCGTTCTTGCCTGGAGAGCGGTAAACAAGGACACAGAAAAAGGGGTTTGTGCGGCCAACCTTGTTTATGAGGACTTCAAACGAGGAGTAGGCTTTGCAGCCCACCGTCCGTGTGTGGAAGCACTTTCGGTGGATGGAGGCTAGGCCCCCGCCTGAGCCGGTGGGTCTCGGGGCACATGAGAAGGAGCAGTCCGCCGGGCAGAGTTCATTAAGCGAGGAGAACTCGTCTGCCTTTTGCCAGGTCTCTGTGATCTGCAGAAAATCCAGGTGACTTGAGACAAACAGATCATTTAAAACAAATGATTTGTTTCTAATCGATCTGGCGTTAATCAGCCCAAAAGCGATGCGGTCCGAGCCAGCTCTGCCGAAGTTTGAGGCTCGGGGTAGGGGCCGCAGACACCTGGAAGGGGTCTCCCTCCTCAGTCGCTCGTCTCCAGGTAGCAACTCCACACTCGGGGGCGAAGCATGAGGATCTCCCACACACGCAGGCACTGAAGCCACTCTCGTGTGCGCTCGCCGATGGGACACCGGAGCAAACGCCGGTAGGTGCGCCGTTGACGCCGGGAGGACGGGTCGTAGGCATGCCAGCCTCCACCAAGGGCCATCCGCCTTGGAGATGGCGTGGAGCACGGACAGGGAGCGGCCTCTGGTTTGTTGTCGGAGCTTTACCGCGGCTCCTGCCCGTCTACTCCTTCTCCTGGACTTTCTCGGCTGGGTGCAGGTGCAGGAGGGCCTCCAGATGACCCCGGGGATTTTGCGGTGCAGGTGACGGTGGGAGCTCCACTGTTCAGATCGGTGAGACAGCGATCTCAGCACCGATGCACGGATGTTAAACAAGGTATGAAAATCATACACAATCACCAAACTAGCACTGTTCTCACAAAGCAATGAACAAACAAAAAACAGAGCAAACACAACGAGGAACCAGCACAGACGGCCTGCTGCCGGCATAGGCGCGACCATCTTGCTGTCATGCGCAGTCATCACTCTCTCTCTCTCTCACACTCTAACAGACATGGTATGGTATCTCGTTGGCTCCATTTTCTCTCACTCTATTGTTTACATCCCAGAATGCATTGCACAGTGACGTCAGTTGATTGGCCCGACCATATGTCACTCAGTCAGCCAATCAGTGGAGAGGGGCTGATTCTCTCTTCTGATTGGCTAAACGAACCGTGCTGCCAGAGCTCAGGGATAAAGGCAAGAAAGAGGAGCTGTAAAACTATATTTATCAGACCACAGGTACTCAAAACCACAAATACATCATGCTAGGGATATCAATAATTAAAATAAAACCCTGGAAAAGTGTACACCATGGGGCCTTTAAAGTGGTAACGCCCAAATGGCATAATGAACGTTGCGTAGAGAGCTGATTCTTTGGACAGGGGAATCTGCCAAAAACCAATGTTTGCGTCTATCTTAGTGAACTATTGTGCACTTGTCAGCATGCCCACGGTTTGTTTTACAGAGGGAAGGATAAACTTTTCACGGCACAGTGACTCATTTAGGGGTGTCATGTCTACACAAATGCGGACTTCCTGTCTGTTCTTTTTCGGAGCCACCACCATGCCACAACACCAGTCTGTTGGCTCTTCTATGCAGCTGATGACCCCTAGAGTCTCCTCTCCAGCTCTTTTTTCACTTTGCCCACGAGTGGCAATGGGACACGCTTTGGCACTTTGAGAGAGAATGGCTTTGCGTCAGGCTTGACTTTAATGGTGTAAGGCTTCTGGACCAACCCAAGTCCATCACAGAGTTTAGGATATGTTTTCCTTACTGTCTTTTGGTCTATGGTATCAACTGTGGCTACTAGTTTAAGGCTTACTGATGCTGGCCTACTCAACAGTGCCACCTGCAGGTCTCTCACTACAAAGATTTTCTCTGTAATGCTCCTCTCTTTATATGAGAGTAATTCTGTAGCTGACCCCAGGACAGTTAGTTTAACACCACCAGGACCATAGAGTAGTTTGAGGGCTTTTTCTAGCTCCCCCTCTCTGTGCATGACACTTTTGTACACCTGCTCTAGAATAGCTGTGACGTCTGCCCCGGTATCTATTTTGAATGACACCTTGCTGCCCCCTTATGTTGATGTCAGCCATCCATGGCTCCTCACCAGAGGCTACTTCTCCAAGGAACAGTTCATCGACATCTTCAGCAACCGCATTTACAGTCTTTGTTAGCCTGCACACCTTCCAATAGTAACCATTTACCACAGTTGTGGCATTCTACAGTCTTAGCTGGACACTGGGATGCAGGATGAGAGAGTGATTTTCCACATTTTCCACATGCTTTGTGTTCTGCCTTGTTCTGCACAGGTTTCTTATTTTTGGGCTGTGTCTGTTCTTTGGCTTTAAATTTCTGCTGTCTCCCTCTCTTAAAATGCATAGCATCCATAGCTGCTTTGCTAGCACTTAGCTCTCTCAGATCAGTCTGCTGCCGCTTAATTTCCTCTGACTGTCTAGCCATTGTGATGGCTTTTGCAAGAGTGAGATCCTTATCAAGTTGCATTCTCCCAGACAGTGATGAATCTTTAAGGCCCACTACTAATCTGTCTCTCAAATTTTCGTCATGTAGATCACCATACTCACAGTTTGCTGCTAGTGCCTACAGGGCTGTGATGAATGTGCTTGGCTGTAAGTTCCAGCCCGCGTAGCATGTCGTCAGCCTCGTCCCCCATGCAATACACCAGTGTATTTACCTGGTTAGCTTCGGAGGAGGTGTTTAAGTTGCTCACCAGTCTAAAACATTAAAACCTCCTTATCCACTCCTCCCACTCATGGGACTTAGAGAAGTTGAAAGGCTCAGGTGTTTTGATGGTGAACGTCGCCATTGGAGGTGCTGCTGCCCTTGGCTGCTGCTGCTGCTGGCTGTCTCCGTACATGCTGGATTGTTTTTGTTTTTCTTTTAATCAAAAATAAACATTTTCCAGCCGTGCATTGTTGCTCAAAGTCATCCCACTTCTGACACCATGTTGTGTTCTTATGTAGAGGCAATGTTGACCACTTTGATTTTACTTTAGACTGTTTTACTGAGCGTAAATAATAAGCAGAAAAACATACAGCACAGCACAGTTAGCAGTAGGCAATCAAATTCAGGTGTGTTTCTCGAGCTCGCACTATTGGCTGCAGACCCAGGCATGATGTGACATCTTGTACATTAACATGTTCAATGCCAAATATGAGTTTACACCACACACCTGTGGTGAATTAAATTGATTGGACATGATTTGGAAAGGCACACACCTCTCTATAGAAGGCCTCACAGCTGACAATGCATATCAGAGCAAAAACCAAGCCATGAGGTCAAAGGAACTGCCTGCAGAACTCAGACACAGGACTGTTGCAATCACAGATCTGGGGAAGGCTACAAAACAAAATTCTGCTGCACTGAAGGTTCCAAAGAGCACATCGGCCTCCATAATTCTCAAATGGAAAAAGTTTGGTACAACCAGGACACTTCCAAGAGCTGGTCGCCTGGCCAAACCGAGCAATTGTGGGAGAAGACCCTTAGTAAGAAAGGTTACCAAGAACCCGATGTTCACGCTGACTGAGCTCCAGAGATCCTGTGTGGAGATGGGACAGAGTTCCAGAAGGACAGCCATCACCGCGGCTGTCCACCAATCTGGGCTTTATGGCAGAGTGGCTAGATGGAAGCCTCTCCTCAGTGCAAAACACATGAAAGCCCGCTTGGAGTTTGCAAAAAAGCACCAGAAGGACTCTCAGACTGTGAGAAACAAGATTCTCTGGTCTGATGAAACCAAAATTGAACTGTAATAGTATGGGATTCATTATGTCTTCACTTGTAGTAAGTTCTTTGGTGTTTTCTTTTATCATAGACATGTGTATTGAAAGATGTTATTTTTCATACCTTGACATGTTTCGACGGTAAGCTTCCGTCTTCATCAGAAGGTCACACAGGTGGAGTTGTGTGACGCTTTTTTTCAGCTGATGTTACGGAGGTGCAACCCACCTGTCAGTTTTTTTGACAGGTGGGTTACACCTCCCACTGTAAGTGGGTGTGTTAATATGGTGTTTTTTCATGACTCTTTGAATGCGCTCGGTGACCCCTCTGACGTACAGTAGTGTCACTACTCCTCTGCTCTCCGGTTTGTGTTCCGTGTTTTTTCCTCTTCTTTGTTTTCGTTTCCTCTTTCCTCTTTTTCCCTTACCTGCCGTGCGCCTTTCTGAGATGATCTGTGAGTTTTTGCGTATGTCCTGCCTTCACTTTCTCCAGGATGTCGTCCACGTACCACTTCCATAGTGTGGGCCTGTACTCCTCCGGTGCCGATGTGATTGCCTCATTCTCCAGATGTTCCATGTAAAACCCACACATTATGGCTGATAGTGGATCTCCTATGGCGAATCTCTCTTTCTGCCTGTATATCTTATTGCGAAATTGGAAATATGTTGAAGTAGCGATGAATTGGAGTAGCTGACTGATGTCTTGAACTGTTAGGTTGGTGTGTTTTATGAGGTTTTTGTCCGTTAGTAGGTGTTGCTGTACTATTTGTAGTGTTGCCTCTACTGGTGTTTTGGTGAGACAGTGAGACGACATCATGAGATATGAATATTTCGTCCTTTCCCACTTTTATGTTTTAAGCTCTTTTGAATTTTTACAATGTTGTTCCGTTTGGCCTAGTAGTGGTTTTATTATTTCTGCGAGGTATTTTGACAGGTTGTATGTTATGTTGACCCGATGCTGTCCACAATCGGGCGTAACCGCATCACACAACTCCACCCGTGTGACCTTCTGATGAAGACGGAAGCTTACCGTTGAAACATGTCAAGGTATGAAAAATAACATCAAGATTGAACTGTTTGGCTTTAATTCCAAACGGTATGTCTGTAGGAAACCAGGCACCGCTCATCACCTGCCGAGTACCATCCCAACAGTGAAGCATGGTGGTGGCAGCATCATGCTGTGGGGGTGTTTTTCAGCAGCAGGGACTGGGAGACTGGACAGGGTTGAGGGAAAGCTGAATGGAGCATGGTACAGAGATATCCTCAATGAAAACCTGTTCCACAGTGCTCAGGACCTCAGACTGGGCTGAAGGTTCAACTTTCAACATGACAATGACCCTAAACACACAGCCAAGACAACACAGGAGTGGCTTAAGGACAGCTCTGTGAATGTCCGCGAGTGCCTCAGCCAGAGCCCTGACTTGAACCCTATTGAGCATCTCTGCAGAGACCTGAAAATGGCTCTCCACTGACTGTCCCCATCCAACCTGACTGAGCTTAAGAGGATTTGCAAAGAATGACAGAAAATCCCTCAATCCAGGTGTGCAAAGCTGGTTGCGTCATACCCAAAAAAGACTCAAGACTGTAATTGCTGCTAAAGGTGCTTCAACTAAGTACTGAGTAAAGGGTCTGAATACTTAAGTCGATGTGATATTTCAGTTTTTCCTTTTTAATAAATTCGCAAAAATTTCTACAATTCTGTTTTCACTTTGTCATTATGGTGTATTGAGTGTAGATTAATGAGAGAAAAAATGCCGCAACATAACAAAAGTGAAAAAAAGTGAAGCGGGTCTGAATACTTTCTTAATACACTGCATACATACACACTTACACATAAGGCTGCATGACTAATAAAATTTTGTTTTCAGTTGGCTTCGCACGTTCATGAATACCAGAAAATCCACAAAAATGATTTTTGTGGTCCATTCCATGTAGGAATGTTGCCCTAGCTTTAATAAGACTTTCTTCAGTGTTTTACATCAAATGAGCTACTCCCTTATTACCTCCCTAGCAGTGCCACTCCCCCAAACACTCTGATTTCATTTCAACTGGAGCGGAACTTCACAGAGCTGGTGCCAGGTTAGCCAAATATGCTGTAACTTTACTTAATTTACTTTCTACCCCCTGTGAAAGCTGAAAGATAGAGGGATGAAAATGCCGGGTGAAAAAAAGTTGAAACTATTTCAGTGATCTGGGACCACTTCGATGGTCGTTAACATAGTTGAACAATGTTTAAGTGGTCTTATTTTTCATTTTTATTTTATTTTATTTTTTGGCTGTTTGTTTTTCATATATGTATATATATATATATATATATATATATATATATATATATATATATATATATATATATATATATATATATATATATAATTAAAGGAGAGCTACTATAAAGGACCACAGTACAATAAAAGCATTAGTTCCCAAAATCAGTAAGTAATTGTGTTAAATAATCATTATCTCAACATTTGCAAAAATAATCATGATTTAAATTTTTTGGGTTAGGGTTAGGGTTAGCAGCCCCACTAACACATATGCTCGAGCAATCATTAACTGTGATCAGTTTGTGTTTGTTGCTGAATTGTGCCCAGCCCTTGCCCTTACCTGGCCCTCCTTCCCTCAGTGTATTGCCTCAAACAATCTTTTAACTGTACTCATTACTACAAACAAACAAGCAGGAAGACAGATTTAATTAGATAGATGGATAGATAGATAGATAGATAGATAGATAGAGAGATAGATAGATACTTTATTCATCCCGCAGGAAATTCGCAGTTTTTCAGCAGTATCCACAGATTACAGATTAAGTAAATAAAAAATAAAGAATAAAGAATAAGATCTAAGTACAACAGAATAAGATCTAAGTACAACAGAATAAAATCTAAGTACAACCCAGTGTGCAAAAAGCAATGTGCAAAAAAAAAAAAACGTGTGCATGGGTGTATAAAATGTGCATAGAGGTAGGTCAATGTGCAAATTTAGAAGAAATATACAGTATACACAGATGATAAATAACAGTAAGCAATATAAACACTATAAACAAGGATTATAAAAAAAATAGAAATATAAACAATTTAAACAGAAGTATGAACAATTTAAACAGCAGAGGAAAATAACCTAACCTGAGGAACACACGCTCCGACTGAGGTTCAGAGTTAGTGTGAAACCATGAGACCAAGACCGTCGACAGAACCTGACGCCCGGTACTGGGATTCAGGAACTGTCAGACTTGATCCAGCCTTATGGCAGGACAGTGACATCAGTCTGTCACTGAAGCTGCTCCTCTGCCTGGTGATGGTGCTGTGCAGTGGATGCAGTGGATTGTCCATGATTGACAGGAGCCTGCTCAGCGCCCGTTGCTCTGCCACGGATGTCAGGCTCTCCAGTTGTGCGCCCACAACAGAGCCCGCTCTCCTCACCAGTTTGTCCAGTCGTGAGGCGTCCCTCTTCTTGATGCTGCCTCCCCAGCACACCACCGCATAGAAGAGGGCGCTCGCCACAACAGACTGGTAGAACATCAGCAGCAGTTTTTTGCAGATATTGAAGGACGCTAGCCTCCTGAGGAAGTACAGTCGGCTCTGTCCTTTCCTGCACAGAGCGTCCGTGTTGGCCGTCCAGTCCAGTCTATCATCCAGCTGCACTCCCAGGTATTTGTAGGTCTGCACCATTTCCACACATGGAAATGTGTGGAATCTTTCTTTCGTTGATGCTTACGGGCTCCGGGTGAGGCCTGGTCCTCCTGAAGTCCACCACCATTTCTTTTGTCTTGGAGGTGTTCACGTGGAGGTGGTTGGAACCACACCATGCTACGAGGTCCTGGATGAGTTTCCCGTACTCCTCCTCCTGTCCACCGCTGATACAGCCCACGATGGCCGTGTCGTCCACGAACTTCTGCACGTGGCAGGACTCCGAGTTGTACTGGAAGTCCGACGTGTACAGGGTGAAAAGGACTGGAGAGAGTACAGTCCCCTGCAGCGCCCTGTGCTGCTGATCACAGTGTCTGACCTGCAGTCCCCCGTCGCACATACTGAGGTCTGCCTGTCAGATAGTCCATGATCCATGCCGTCAGGTGTGAGCCTACTCCCATATCAGTCAGTTTGTGACCGAGCAGCTGGGGCTGGATGGTATTGAAGGCGCTGGAGAAATCCAGAAATATGATTCTCACAGCACCACTGCCCCTGTCCAGGTGAGAGAGGGATCGGTGTAGCATGTAGACAATGGCGTCCTCCACTCCCACCTTCTCCTGGTACACAAACTGCAGAGGGTCGAGGGCATGGCTCACCTGCGGTCTCAGATGGTGTAGCAGCAGCCGCTCCATGGTCTTCATCACATGTGACGTCAGGGCGACCGGCCTGAAGTCGTTCAGCTCTGCAGGACGTGGCTTCTTTGGGACTGGGACGATGCATGATGTTTTCCACCGCAGTGGGACCCTCCCCTGCTCCAGGCTCAGATTGAAGATGTGCTGCAGAGGGTCTCCCAGCTCTGACGCGCAGGCCTTCAGCTGGACCTGCAGCTTTGCCGGGGCAAAGCCTCCTCAGCTCTCCACACACCTGGGCTGCTGTGATTGTAGGCAGAGAGGGGGTCTCCTCATCGCGTCTGTCCACTTGTAGCGGGGGGAGGAGGGCAGAGGAGGGTGTGGGGGGCAGGGTGATCAGAGGTGAGAGTGAGATGGGGTGGTCAAACCTGTTGAAAAAGTTGTTCAACTCGTTCGCCCTCCCCCCATCCCCCTCAATGGTGGCCCCCTGCCTGGATCTGCAGCCGGTGATGATCTTCATCCCGTCCCACACCTCCCTCATGCTGTTGTTCTGCATCTTCTGCTCCAACTTCCTTCTGTACTGCTCCTTTGCCTCCCTGAGCTGGACTCTGAGTTCCCGCTGCACGCGTTTCAGCTCCTGCTTATCACTGTCTTTGAAGGCCTTCTTCTTCTGGTTCAGAAGGCCTTTAATGTGACTGGTGATCCAGGGCTTGTTGTTCGCATAGCAGCGCACCGTTCTTACAGGAACAACAACATCCATACAGAAGTTAATGTAGTCAGTGGTGCAGTCTACAACCCCCTCGATGTTCCCGCTGTGCGACCCCTGCAGTACATCCCAGTCAATAGTGCCAAAACAGTCTCTCAGAGCGTGCTCTGCCTCAGGAGACCACTTCCTGAATGACCGTGTGGTTGTGGGTAGTCTCCTCACCTTTGGTTTGTAGTGAGGCTGCAGCAGAACAAGATTATGGTCAGCTTTTCCCAGTGCAGGCAGTGGGGTGGCCCTGTATGCATCCTTTACATTTGCATACAGCAGGTCAATAGTCTTATTTCCCCTGGTGTTACAGTCCACATACTGGAAAAAAGCAGGAAGTGTTTTGTCTAGGGTCACATTATTGAAGTCCCCGGAGATCAACACAAGCGCCTCGGGATGCTGTGTTGTGAGTTTGTCAACAGCGGAGTGGATGACGTCACACGCGACTTCTGCGTTGGCTCGGGGCGGAATGTAAACAATGACCACGATGGCGTGTCCAAACTCTCTGGGCAAGTAATAGGGACCTAAACTTATGGCCGGAAGTTCAATGTCCCTGCAGCAGATGCAGATCTTCACACTTACATGCCCAGGGTTACACCACCTTGTGTTCACGTACACCACGAGCCCCCCTCCTTTCCGCTTCCCGCAGGCTTTGTTGTCTCGGTCCGACCTGACTGTGCTGAAGCCGGGTAGCTCCACGTTAGCATCTGGGATGCTAGTCGTTAGCCACGTTTCAGTAAAGCACAACAAACTGCACTCTCTGTAGATCTTGACATTTTTCACCAGCGCAGCCAGCTCGTCGATCTTATTGGGCAGTGAGTTCACATTCCCCATGATTACCGCAGGTACCGTAGGTTTATATCGCCACTTTTTCTCCAGCCGCTTAGCCTCCAGCTTAGCGCCGGCTCTGCAGCCTCGGTACGGTCTCCTCACCTCGTCAGGTGAATGTGGAACCACGCCGACACGGGACTTGGTCTTCAGAGAAAGTAGTTGTTTTCTCGAGTAAACGAGTTTCAGCGGGTGAAGATCCATAATCAGGTAGCACACGGATACAGATCAGGTACAGCTTAACAAACTGGAAACAAACTAAACTAAACTAATAAAAGACAAAAAATGCGGACATACACGGAGCTGCTGAAAAGGCTGCCACTCGCGTCGGCGCCGGAACCAGAACTGACAGGCTGACAGACTGACAGGGTTTCAGTCCGGTGGTGTTGCGTCGGGAAGCGATGTGTTGGGAGGTAGAGTTTTCATCGGGCCTGAAAATTAAGACCCGACCTGACCCGACATTTTCGGGCCTGCTTCGGGTTCTGTGGGAGATTTTTTTTTTTAAATAATAATAATAATTAAAAAAAAAAAAAATAGAATTATGTGTTCTGTTATTGATTATGACGTTTCATTTTTATGTGACTGGTGGAGAGAGTGAGAGACTGGATTGGATTTGGAGGCTAAACTTTCAGTGACAGACAGACAACCAGCTGTGCGAGCGCAGCGCAAACAAGTGAGAGAGAGTTGCAGCAGTATCCCGTTGTGCTGGCAGAATCGGCAGCAGGGACGGTTTCTGCTATGGGCAGTGCAACTGCCCAGGGCGCAATCTACTTAAAAACTAAAAAAAAAAAAAAAAAAAAAAAAAAAAAAATCTCCAGTTTTCTAGACTACCGTATTGACCCGCACATGCCGCGGCACCGTCCGGCACCGCGCCCACCCGGTCAGGTCTGCCGGATATGACAGGTGAGTTGCCTGATGCTGGCCGCCGCACCGGCCAGCATCAGGCGGTTATCAGGCGGACTGATGATGCCGCCTGATAACGACTGATGGTGCCCCGGTGTCGCGGCCGACAGGCTCTGCTAAATGATGGCGAATTTGGCCTTTTTATTTATTTATTTTTTTTTTTTTCGCGTGCTTTATCGGGCTGTCGGACCTAAAGTTCGGCTAATTAGTCGGGTCGGGTAGGGCGTCGGGCTGGCCCAGTCGGGCCCGGTTCGGGTCGGGCCTTAATTTTCAGGCCCGATGAGAACTCTATCTCCCAACACATCGCTTCCCGACACAACACCACCGAACACACCGCTTCCCGATACCCCGCTTCCCGACACACTGCCTCCCGACACACCTCACCGCCCTCCGCCTCCCGACACACTGCCTTCCGCCTCCTGGCACAACGCCACCCGACACACCGCCTCCCGCCAAACCGCTTCCAGACAAAACACCTGCCTACATAGGCTACTGCTTCCCGACACACAGCATCCCGACACAGAGCCGCTCGCTTCCCGACGCACCTCCTCCTGACACATCTATTAAACAAACAAAAGTACAGGTCTCTCACCTGGCTGCCAAATCACAAAGATGCTGCCAAAAAGTTAAAAAAAAAAAAAAAAAAAAAAAAAAAAAAAAAAAAACATAGACAGCCTGAGGGGATTCAGCAGCCGGGTAACCCACTATGTCCAGTGGCCTCCCTGGAGAAATAGCCTACCTCTCCCTGCTGCCTCCTGATCCACCTGCCTTTTATCTCCACCCAAAGCGGACACAGTGTGACAGTGCCGATGTATGGTAAATTAACAGTATACTTTTATTATTATTATTGTTATTGTTAAAACCGACATTAGGCATATGTCTGCGCAAAAACACACGTCGCCAAACGCACAAACGTCTGCGCAAAAGCGCACCTGTCGCAAAACGCACACCACCAAAAGAGGAGTCCAAACATAATTGAACACTATTTTAACAATTGCGCTATTAATGGAAATATCCAATTCAACATTAAGGAGCCCAAATGCTGGCACTAGATGAAAAAGCAATCTTAGCGCCTGTGTTACTTGGCAACCATTCTGTCCACTCTATCTTGCTTGGTGGAATAATGAATAGCCTAGTTCTCAGTTTTTCTTGTGTGTTTATTTTATGGGCTATATGTAGGGTAACCGTTTTATAAAATCAATAAGCCCCTTGAAGCAGTGATATTCTTCAGGTCAGACAGCTGAAATGCAGTAGGCCTAAAATGGAATAGCAGTTTGCAGAATTCCAGCACATCTGTAGACCAATAAGGGAACATCATTCTGACAGGTTAAGTAAATATCAAATTACAAGTTCAAAGATTTGAATGATGGTCAACAGAAAGTTTTTTTTCCCCTGTTACTTTAATAAAGTAACAAAAGGCTGGGCTCCTCACATATGTGCTTGTTTCTTTTGTAAACAGCGGAATCTTTAATAAAGAGGGCAGTGCAGTATCATGAAAACATGATACCAAAAGTAATATTTGTTATGGTAATTGCAATGGTGCAACCAGAGATGTGGGAGAAATATTTAAACCTCTTAACATAAAATATTTTAAAATTATTCAACAAATTTTCAGTAAACCTGGCCTCTAATCTGATAAATTATCCTGCCTTTTAATGTACATGTCCATTCCAAACCAATGTCAGCTTGAAACGTGAGCAGAGCGTTGACAGAAGTCTGTAACCAATAATTCAAAATTAGATTTAGATTTGATTAAATTAGATTTAACAAACCTTCCAAAATCTCAAATCTCCCATCTGTAACATGGACATCAGTTAATGAATTCACAGAAAATTTGTATCTCTTTAAATTTCTTTAGGACATTCTTTCACGCATTAAGAAAAGATAACAGATAACAAGAAAAAAACAAAACAAAACAAAAATCAGATATTGAGATGCTGTTTGAACACATTTTATTATTTTATTGAGTAAATAGTGCTTTATAGCCTTTATGCAATCTCTCTAACATTTCTTTAAAACATGTCATGGATGACAGATGAGTGCTGTGTCAGCGGTCGCTGGGGTTCATCCTTGCCGGTCGCTCCTCATCAACTGCAGATTGTAAAGCCAACACTGTATCTGTGAATGACAGAAAAGCCTTCATTTTATGTTCAAACTCACAAGAATGGGCCTTATATGCAGTGTGCAGATACCACAACAAAACCAGCACATACTTTGGTCAAATAATTACTATGATTGAAGTAAACATGAAAAGATGAAGCAACAAATATTTTGAACCAGAGTGGATGCAAGGCCGAACAATAAACTCAGGAGAAAGTCAGTCTGGAACATTTTGATAATGTAACATCTCTGCAGACATGCTCAAATTTTCCCCACTGCTGATGCAATTAAAGTTTTTACTCTTAAAAAAAATTAAGGCATATAAATATAGTTAAGAGTGTGACTTGTAAGTGGAAGGCTCAGATCAGCACAGATGCAGAGATCAGGTCCCATTATAACTAATAAAGATCTTGTTGACTTGACTGCAAAAATCAACATAAAAAACTTAGCAGCACTGAAAAGTGGTGCTACAACAGAATCACAAATTAGAACTTTTAGCACAGGAAAGGTCTTGCTATTTTTCCTAAGTCCCAATTGCAAGGAAGTGCTTTCCAATAGAAAGCTGACAGAAGACAAAACTAGTTTGTTCAAGTTTGTTTGTACTAACCCAGCAGCCTTCTTGAATGATCCACCAGGTCAGGAAGTCCTGCCTCAATGTTGTAGGAGGTTTGCTCCAAGGCCCTCATGAGCTCACTGGCCGTCTAGAGAGCAGGAAAATGAAAGAATACAAGGAACTACAGGGAAATTGTATTTTTTAAATGCCATTATGCTTTCTCTGCTTAAATAGCCACTGCAGTAAACAAAAATTAAATGACAATAAAGGGAAAGTACATCACACCTGCGATATGGCATCATACATGCTCTGATCCACAGACTCCTATAGGTAAAGAAAAGCAATTTCAAACAGCTGCACATACTACAGACCTTAAGTATGATTACTGATTATGGTCATTTTTAAAAATCTGACCTCATCACTTTGCTCCTTTGCCTTAATGGCTCCACCAGGTTTGGATTGGCCATTCAGCTCCTTGACTCTACCAGAGAGAGAAGAAAACATGTCATGAAGTAGGTGAGAGGAAGAGCATTTTCCCAAGTAGCTGTGAAAGCTAATGACATGTATTACCTGTGGCATCCAAGGTTTGTGGTTTGCTCTTAACTTGGAGAGTTAAAAATGAATAAACAAAATCTATACCTGTCAGCATAACGTAGTGTGTTCATTGTGTAGTCGCATGATGCCATACCAGGAGACACCGTAGCAATCTGAGAGAAGGGGGGATAAATAAATATCATCATCATCATCTAACACATAGTCAACATAATTAGTTTAGCATAATGGGGGCTTGAAGAATTACATTCATTTCAATTAATTTCAGTGGTGGATTCTTAAAATTCTATTTTGTTGTTTTGGTGATATAACTTGCATCTAAGAGCTGAATAAAGGCAGCACTGCTTGAAATTTGCTTTCTCAGTAAATTAGTTGGTACAATGAACTCCAATACTGATTTTTCTTTTTTTTTCAGTTATTGAAATGTAAACACAACATTAGGATTAAAATCAAACAAAAGCTATTACAATCCACTGTGTGGACTTTTCATCTTCACCTATATTTTCGCGGTAATACACTCTGTGTTGGGAGCACCTCAGTAGCTCACCGGGTAGAGCGGGTACCACAGCAGCTTTGGTTTGCCAGAGTAATGTTGAGCCAGAATTTGTGCTTTTGTGATTTTTGGTACTGTCATTAACTACTGTATGGTCGTCTGTATCCATTTATACTTCAACACACTGTGTGCCAGAGTAAAGCTAAGCTTACTTTGGTGCATATTTGGTGTTGCTTCAACATACCATGCAGGTCCTGGATTTCTCTCCAATAAAGGAGTCTCTGAGGACTTTGGTCAACGTGCTCATTCTGAAGGGAATGTGATCGCTGTTCCTACCCAGAGAACGAATACACTCCTGGAGAAAACAAGAGTCAAAGCATCTTTACTCACATCCATATGGCTTGCTGAAAATCAGCACACAAAACAACTTTGATCACTTGTGTCTCGCAGACATCCATTTTTGGGGAAAAAAACAAAAAAAAAACAAAAAAAAACATCCTGTCTTATGCATGGTATTGCATGTCTCAATCTTCATGTGTTTTTGTGACAAAATGTAGTTTGGAGCCCAGACAGCAGCGACAGGGAGGTCACACATAGGATCATACACCAGGATGCATCCCTGACGAATCTAAGTCACGTAGTGTGCAAAACACAACTAATTAAAGATTCACAATTCAATACAGCAAGTTCTTCAATGTGAACACTACAGTGACCGGGCGACTTTAAAAGTCATGTAGTGTGAACTCGGTGCAAACTTGAACTTGACCTCTGAGAATGTCAGGACTGTTTGGATCACTTCTTTCTCCATAATGGTTTCCATGTGAGGCTTTCAGGTGTGCTATATCTGCACCCATAGCTGGGAGAAAAGATGACATGCTCTTGTCCCTTCACAGCCATAGCTACTAATTAATTCATAGTTTACCGTGAGAGCTAGTAGGCTGCGGTTGATCTCTGCAGTCTCAACCAGTGTGCTGCGGTCATTGCAGCTGACGTCTGTGCCTCGCTCATTACCAGCAAGATCCACCAGTGAAAACTTCCCATGCAGCGTTTTTGCACGGTCACTGCATCTCAGGGCAATCTGCAGGACTGCATGGGAGCGTGATGAGTTTGCGTTGGCTGAGGTCTGCCCTGATGTTCTGGGACAGATATTGAAAAGAGGTGAGGATTAACAGGCAGCAATACTGTATTTCATGTACTAATGTGCAAGTTGATCAGGACATCCAGATAGGACATTACAAAGGGACTGAGAACTTATGTTGTACCTCTTGTGTTTTTATGTTACTGAGTTATAATGAGTTCTCTGGTACACCTCCACAACAGTTATGATCTTGATGTAATATTATTATTCTTCTTGACTGCAGGAAGATTTTAGAACATAGTAATTACCTGAATATACTGCAAGCCTCTCTTTCTAAAAATCGCCATTTTTCAAATTAAGAACTTGTAATCACAAATTCCTGACTTATGACTAAACATTCCCAACTATTCAATAAACAATAGGCTTATACCAATTATATTAGAATTCAAGACAAATACTGTAAGTATTTTAGATTCCCAACAACATTAAAGAAATCGTTTGAATAAAGTTATAAGACAGAGACTCATTATGTATGGATGTTAAGTGAACACAGCTCTATTTCGGATAAAAAATGAAAATGATAATGGTAAGTGTTAATGCTAAAGATGCGGTCTGCAGGTACAGGCTAAACTGATAAAATAGTTTAATTCCTCTGTGTATGTAACTTTTAATATCCAGAAAGTTTCAGCAACAGAGCCTTTGTCAGGGTGTACAAGAAAAAATCATTCAAGATAGAGCTGCTGATCATCTTTAGCACAGGTGTTCTGAATCAGGTAATTAAAAAGCAGAGAATAATAACATTGGTTCTTGATGTAAACTTTGATTTACTTGCAAAATATAAATAATTTCAATGGGAAAATGTGGGCAGTTGCTATAGTTCATGGTTAGCAACATGTACGCGCAATACCAACCCATTTTTCCAAAAGCTCAAGATGTAGATTTACCGATTCCCTACTTCTTCTAACACGCTTTCAAGTCAAAGACATTCACGGTTGAGAAAAATATAACACTATCTAATACTGATAACAAGCAGTTTTTGTAACAATCTAGGAATGGGGCAGATGGATGACGTTGAGTCAGACAGTGACATCAAGTAGCTGTTACCAGCTTCTAACAGTTAAGTTCACAACCTTTTATGTACCATCATTTGCATGTTTTCCACCCTGTAAACGCTGATGAAGGTTGTGTTGCTGAAACACTGGTGATATTCAAAGTAGCCAACACTGTGGAGAAGCACTGAGTGATTCTATTGTTATTTTCATATATCTATTTATAATGAAAATGCTAACCATGTTAAAAATTAGAACCCAAACCCTCAATTGCTACCCTGGATACAATGTACACTCTACATGGGAGGGTAACCAAATGGCAAGCAGGATGTACCTACCGGGATAGCTCATTAGTAACTAAACCCCCAACCCACATCTCTGAAGTATGACCTCTAATGGTGAAAGTAGAGTCCCTCGTCTTTCACCTGCCACGACAGATGAAATACTCCTTTCACCATTGGAGGTCAGGCTTCACAGAGATGTAGGTTTGGGGTTTGATCACTCTTTAAAAGGAGCTAATACACAAGTACACAGTGAGCTGCTTGCTTCTTGGCCTATGGAAGAAAGCTTATGGCGCAAATGATCAACTGACTCTAAAAACTTGTTGAGGTTTTGTGTCAGTTGGTTTTTAATGAAATCCTTGAAAGGACAAACAACTAGAATGTAGTTCATCAATTAGTTGTTTCAACTACTTGTTAAGTATTAAAAATGACTGAGTTTTACAACATCAGCAGAATTAAAGAACTTTGATGTAACTATTCAGCACTATTTCATTCAACTGGCAATTTCAAGTAGCAAGGAAACTCTGAAATTGAAGAGCATTGAAAAGCTCACACACCTGCAAGTGCTGCCCATCTCTATCATCTTTATGACCTCTTCCACTGAGGAAACATACTCCTCCTGCAGACCCACCACTTGAACCTGCTGCCGGTCATCTTCCAGGACACGCAACTCGGCCTTCTTGTTCAGCAGGTCGTACACCTGAATCCACAAGCACACTTCACGTGAACAACACTGTAACAACAGTCATTTTTCCTGACAAGCGTTTAAAATTAATACATTTTTCAGGTGACAGAGTCCATAATTCCTACCTTCCCCTTGTAAATCTCAAAAAAGCTCACGTAGGGACAGAGATCCAAGCTAGCATATCTCCTCTGGCTTAGGAGGGCAAAAACATCCTGGGCTGAAGGGAAAAAGATGGTACAGTTAACAATGAAATACTCAAATCAAATACAAACAATATGCGTGAAGAGAGCCGAAAATACTTTTAATCTATTTCTATCCAGTGATTTAAATGGTAAACCCCATGGTATTCAATGACTCTGCAACTCTTAAAATCCCAAGATGAGACCAGAGGGAATGCTGTACTCAAAGAGTCTGTGACCACTGGAGGTTACTGGTCCCAGTTGGTAAAAAATGTTTTATTAATGATTTGAGAAAAACACTCAGATCACATGCACTTGCCAAATGTGTAGATCTGAAAACCACTGGGGATTTAGGTTGTACCTGCCAAAGCGTAGATGCCTTTGGAACTGTTCTGCAGCTTGCCGGTGAAATCACCTCCCATAGTCTATAAATGAAAATAATCAAAGAAAAATTAATACAGAATCTGATTATATTAGAGAGTACAATTGAAAGAATAGTGTGGTGTATGAATCTGGATTTTCTGCAGTCTGGAAAACTCCATACAAGCACTTTAACCAAGCAAGAAAAAGAAGCTACAGACTTACATGAGTCTTTCCACTTCCAGTTTGGCCATAGGCAAAACATGTTGCCATGGCTCCCTCAAAAATGGATTGGACCAGAGGTTTGGCTGTGAATCTGCAACAATTAGTCAAATAATCTATTAGCTGTCAACTATTAATAATTTTGGTGATTTTTATGAGGACTGATCATTTTGAATTATTTGTAAGAAGACATTTTCCAAATTCTTGGATTCCAGCCTCTGAAATGTGATCATTTTCTGGTCTCTTTACTCCTCTATGACGGGGCTGTGGGAAATGTGATCAAAATTTTGCAACATTTTATGGACCAAACAAATAATCAAAAAAATAAATCGACAGATTAATCGATTAAGAAAAATCGTTAGCTGCAGCTCTAAAAAGACCCCACTTAAGTCTTTGTTTCCTTTAGTTTGTTAGTCGCCATCATAAACAAGGTATAAGCATAGTACAAAGTGTGTATGAAGTACATTTTCATTATTGAGCTACACAATGTTAAACTTGTGAAAATGAACCGCAGCAACTAGGTGCTTGAATGAAGAACAAGATGCAACATCTTAACTTCTCTTCCAATTCTACCAACTAGTGATGAATTAATTTTATTTTCTACACATTATACTGTAGAACAATAAACACACTGGGAATCTACCTATGATCTACCAAGTTGTTTGTGGCTGATGATTGCACTCATCGGGAGTTTTTCATCATTTCTTCTGATCAGGATGAAAATTCAACTCCAATTGGCTCAAAGAAAACCTGGTATCAGATCCAGCCTGCTGCATAGTAAAAGGCAAGATAAGCTCATTACCTGTAGACCAAGTCATTGGTGGAGGTCTCATCAAAGCAGTAGTCAAACTGGAACACCTGGTTGTCCAAGTACTTGGTGAGGTCCACCTTCTGTTTTGGCTCATGCACCAGTACAGCCCCTTTCCCACGTACAGACACCACATCAATCTCCTTCTTTTTGACCTCTGGGATGCAAGGAACAAGTGAAAATACAAATTCATTTCAAGGAAACACTGTTTAATTATATGCCAATGGAGAAATGTAATCCTGTTGTGAGATTATTTTTAATGAAATAAAAAGAACATACTGCACACAGCATGTGTAGGACATTATTCTCAACTTGCCTTGCTTGCTGAGTGGCCGCTTGCGAACACACACACAAATTCTGTGAGCTTCAACCTGTGCAAGAGCAGAGTACGCAAGGACATGAAAGAATAAAGAGAAAAGGAGGAGGAATGCACACATCAGTCAATGGTGCTGGCCAATGAATTTGTTAAAAAAAAAAAAAAAAAAAATCAGTTCAGCACATCCCCTAGTCTGGCACATTTGTCCCATCTTACCAGGTCAGAGGCTGACAGTGGGGTAACTTCCAAGGTCTCTCTAAAATCTTGGATCATGTCGTAAAACTTCTGGTTGGGCCGATGAGCCTCTCCAAACTACAGGAGACACAAAGATATAACCACCAAATTCAGTTGCACTTATTGTGGCGGCATGTCTATAATAATATATAAAAATTTTAACAAAGTTGCACCTTTCCATTTGACAAGGGTAGAAAGACAATTATGAAGGAAATAAAAAGATCTCACCTTTCCCTTCTTGGGCTGTGCGTCTGGTGGCTTGACACCAGACAGCCTTTTGTTTGTCTTGCTGAGTTCCTGGGGGGCCACAGTTCTCCGTCTGCCTGAAATGCACAGATTAAAAACAAAAACTAAGCACAACAAGAGAAAAGTTAAAATGTACAGATGCACATTACACTCTGATGGGCTCAGTCTACAGTGGACTCATGCCTCCATCAGTCAACCAGGAGGACAGGCTGTTGTCTTCTTCACTGTGACTGGCTCTCTCGGTGTATACGCAGTATCAATATAAGCCATGTGGTCCTGTGTGACTAGAGTACGTGTGTAAAATCCACCACTGACCCGTTCCTACAGGCAGAGGAGGCAGTCTCTCAGCTCCATTCGCCTTGGTGGCCTCACTGATCGTAGGCAGAGAAGACACCTGTTTGGCCTTGCTCCTCGTGCATGGCGTGTTTGGAATTGCTGGGAAGGAAGACATGTGTTTAAAAATCTAACTAACACGTTTTAATATGTATGGAAAACTATAGTGGCAGCACAGAAAAGGAATGATGATGGAAAGCATCAAAGAATGATTTGTACATGACTAAAACATCCTCAAAGATAATGTAGAGGCAAACTGGCTGAAGACCAAAGATGTCACACAAGCTTTTCTTGTTAAGATCTAATATGATCCATACATTCTGATAGTTACTTATGTGTTATTTTTAATGAGTGTGCGCTACAAATATGTAAAACATGGGCATAAGACAGGTTACCTGTCACTGACAAAGTACAATAAAACAGTTCTTTATAAAACATAATTTATATCAGTTTTGGAGCTTATTACAGTTTTTTCCCCCTGTACACCATCCAGAAGACACAGTACCAACCAGAATTTGTGAGGACTGATGCTGCAGGGGGATCAGTGTGGACTGACTCAGGGTTTGCCCCAGCAGACTCTGAGGCCGGGACCGATACTGGGGGTGAAGGTGCCTCGAACAAACATGTCTGCCTGGCCTGAGACTTCGTGGCAACTGAAAGTAGAGCAAATCCAAGTGACATAGCAGCAAAATGAGTAATGGTGACTGGGTCAGTGGTTACACAGCGTCAGAAACTTGTTAACTATTGTCTCTATGGGATTACAAGTCAGCCTGCTAAATCACAAAAGCAAAAGCAACAGGTGGACAAGGAAAAAAAGATCATGTTACACACCCATGATGTCATAGTCGTGAGTAAGGAGTGGAAAA
Source organism: Myripristis murdjan (assembly GCF_902150065.1). NCBI lineage: Eukaryota > Metazoa > Chordata > Actinopteri > Holocentriformes > Holocentridae > Myripristis > Myripristis murdjan. The sequence goes on from NC_043982.1 coordinate 92,735, forward strand.
AACAGTTAGTGGGGTAAATCAGTGGTTCCCAACCCAGTCCTCAAGTACCCCCTGTCTTGGAGGTTTTTGTTTCAGCTCTACTCTTTCCCCACTGATCCAATTAAGGCCCTTGCACCTTCATGCACGCCCTCTTCAGGTAGATCTGTTTCAGCCAATCAGTATGAAGCCCTTACATGGATCAGGTGTGAAAGAGTAGAGCTGAAACAAAAACCTCCAGGACAGGGGGTACTTGAGGACTGGGTTGGGAATCACTGGGGTAAGTGCTCCGGGTGCTTAAATAATTATGACACCTTGTGAATCATATCAGCAGATGAAAATATCACTAATTAACAGTAAAAAAAAAAAAAAAAAAATTGAACCAGTTAGCCCTGGTAATTAAAAAGTATTATGTACCATCACAGAGTTAGAAACTGACAAACATGTAGAAATTTCCAATAGTCCTATGACTGAACACTGTGCACTATCACTGTGTGATAATGACCACTTTTTGCTGTCTTCTTCATCTGCTGTATCATTTGTCTAAGTCACCACAATTAAAAACAGATGGATAGAGATATACAGATAGGACTGCATGCCAAGAATTGATCATTTCCATCCCTGTAATGGTCATCATTAAACTGAAGGAGAACACAGTTAGGAGAAACAATACTTACTTAACTGATTCAACAAAAACATAAAACAGTGTGATCGGTTTACATACAGGATGCAGGTACAGGAATTCTGGATGAACGCAGTCGAATCTCATACTTCTATTGAAGAAATGAGCAGAGAGACAAAGGAAATAGTTGCTGAGTAATGAGCATGTCAATAATTGAGCTCACACACAACTGATTCCAGCTCCCAGCCTGCATGTATTCACCAGTCAGCTCAACTACTGCCAAGTCAGGCAAAGGTTTTTTTTTTTTTTTTCTTCCATCTTCTAAGAACCATAAAGTTTACCAAGGCCTATCACCTGTCATTTTTTTTTTTTTCAGATCACTGAACTGTGATCTGAAAAGCCCAACACTGATAGGAGAAATATGAATGATGAGTCTATGCTCTATTTACACTGTGTAGCACAAGTAGTTTCCACCAGCCTGGCTGTGTGTTCTATAGGGCTTGGCAACCGACGTCACTGCGCAATGCATTCTGGGACGTATTTTGTAGAATATAGTGGGTTTTTTTAAAATTATAATTATAATTAATAGACATGAAGTAATATAAATTAGCATGCATTCTACATACTCCGGTTCAGTAGGTGGCGGTATGCACCTTCAAGGTAAGATTGCAATCCGCCAATAAAACCCAAAGAAGAAGAAGAAGAAGAGGGCGGACACAGAGAGAAACTCGAGGTTTCATGAGAAAAACCTGGTCCCGATCAGGTTAGTTTCATGGAGTCTGTTACTGCAGTAACTGACCGAGAGCTTAAGTTAGCCTACCTCCCTTTGTGAAACGGAAAACTCAGTCTCCCTCATTCAGGGTTAACAGAATCAGAGTTTTCACTAAACCTGCTTTGTGCCGTCACCTTCATCTTTACACAGGATCGTAAGCTGTCATCTGTGAGGCGTGTGCAATGTTTGCTTTTAAGAGCGACAAAAAGATTTAACACGTTTTATTTAGATGTTACAAGATCACCATAATCTTCAAATTTAGAATTACATTTTTAAAACGAACGAACTAAAATAAAATACATTTTAATTAAATACTCATCAATTATTTTCAAAAGCCACAGGGAGCCGCATCAGAGGGATGACAGAGCCGCATGCGGCTCCGGAGCCGCGGGTTGCCGACCCCTGGCCTAGCCTACTTTTCAATAAAAAGATTACGCTATAAATTGACATGCCCTGATGTAATTCTTATATGGCCTGAATATAATTTTAAGCTCAATAAAATACATTACATCCGACCACACAACAGGTTCTTCCCATGACGGTAACTTCTCGGCGCGCAACAACGAACAACAAGTGGCCTCACAATATGGCGATTTCTCCCATCAGCCCCTGCGGCGCTCCGACCGTGACGTCACGCCCCCATCCCCTATACAGACTCTGAATGATACCGATAATAAATACAGAATGCATATGCAAGCGGTCTTGTGTACTCATAGAAAGGGAAAACACATAATTATGAGTAAATAAGTCTTGCCTTCTTTGGGGAGGGCGGTGCTGGGATGACAGCTTTGGTGGTGAGTGAGTTGACATAATCCCGCAAATATGGATTGAGCGCACACAGCTCTTCCAGCTCAATCTACACAGCAAAGACACACATGGGTAGAAAATAGTTTCAATCAATTCCTGACACCAACAAAAGCTCAGTAACAAACTCTTGACTCTGTGCTGACGACAACCGAGGAGAAAAGATTAGTTGGAAACAAAAATATCCATGGTCAGGTGCCTCAAAAACTCTGATGGTACAATTTTAAAGTAATTAAGGAATTATTGTCATGGAAGTTACAGTGTCCACTACGAAAGTGTGCCGTTTTTTGAGCTACTAACCTCCTTTCTTCGGCCTATGCTCCTCTCAAGCCACTCCACCATGATTGAGGAGTTGACGCCATCGACAGATTTTACAGTGGCGAGATGAACTCGGCCTGGTTCACAAACAAAGACACCGCCTGTCAGAGTTTTAAGGCCGACATGACAGCCAACTTTTAGCACAGATAATAAATAACGACGACTCACCGTCACTCCGGCTAATATACACCAAAAGCCCGGTGAGGAGTCTGGAAAGGCTGGCCTCCATTTCAGCAGCTCACTAACGTTACTTCAGCTCGTTCAGGTAACTTGACTTAACGGACAGTAAAACAACACAAACAGTCCAAGCCAAAACGCTGTCGCTGTCACTTTGAGTGTGTACTTTCTGGTTTGTTTAGTCCAGGGGTGTCAAACTCGTGCCATGGAGGGCCGAGAGGCTGCAGGTTTTCATTCCAACCAACAACTCCACCAGGTGATTTCACTGATTAGTCCCGCCTCTCTGTTTGGAGGTAGGGTGATCAGTGAAATCACCTGGAGGAGTTTTTGGTTGGAATGAAAACCTGCAGCCTCTCGGCCCTCCATGGCACGAGTTTGACACCCCTGGTTTAGTCCATAAACGAAGCTAATGTTCGGGGGTTAACTTATTTGTCCTCCGTCTCGCTGTAAAAAAAGAAAAAAACAACCCATCGAAATAAAAAAGCAAACTAACGCCACGCCGAACGTTTAAATTGACGCTATTTCCGGGAATGGAAAAATTGATTGGTTGTGCGCGTTAATTAGTTATGAACGCAGATTGACTTGAACGTTACACCATATCGCCACCTCTTGGATCTATTAGTAACAGCCGTAGTTATTAATAATCACTGCTTTAACACTTAACCTTGTTGGTATTCCCTGTAAATTATTTCATCCTACACAAAAATTTCCCTTTCCCTGTAAGGATCCCGCAGGGATTCAGTTTTCAGGCAGTTATATGGAAGAAAATCAAATTTTAAATATAAAAGAAAAGTGAACACGAGTCAATTTGACTCAAACACCACAGGATGGTTAACTATTAACATTTAACATAGTCAGCTTAGCCAAAGCTTCCAAACACATGTTGTCTTCGATCACCGGTGATGCGCAACATGTCCATATTTCAATTGAGGTGATGTATTGATTGGCAAAGCTCACTCTTCCCCCAAAGTCTCTTGGGTAGTTTTTTTTTTTTTTTTTCTTCACTGGTGAGCAAGTCCAGGCGCTGTTTACAACCAGATGGAGTGACAGCGGGGACGGCCAATCACACATTAGCAAGAAACGGCAGAGCCAATCGAAGAGGGAGAGAGGTTTTAGCTGGTCAAGCTGGAGAGGGCCAGCCTATGCTGGTGTTAACTGGTCAAGCTGGAGAGGGCCAGCCTATGCTGGTGGTTTTAGCTGGTCAAGCTGGAGAGGGCCATCTTATGCTGATGTTTTAGCTGTTTTATACTGGTTTAAGGTGGTACACTACCTTGTTTCCTGAATAGAATATATGATGGTGAATTTCAGCCAGTTGCAAACAGCAGGAGATATATAAAAAAGGTATGTATTAACATAATCCATTAAAATATGAGAAAGTTGAGTGTCAGTTTCATATTTACTGCAAACAACAACGTACCATCATTTATGAAGTAATTTTCATCATAACATTTAGAACATTGGAACAGTTAACAGAATCAGACGGTTGGTTGAGCTGGTCATGAAAATGTACCTAAATGAAGGCTATTTAAAGTCTATTTGTAAACATAAACAAAATAAAATAACACATTAAGTGAACTGAAGCAGAAAAACTTTATTTAAATAAATTACCCTGTTAAAAAACCAGCATAGACCAGCATGGGGTATGCTGGTTATACCAGCAAAACCAGCATATGTTGTGTTTTGATGCTGGTGACCAGCATCCTGTGCTGGTTATGCTGGTGACCAGCATTCCATGCTGGTTATGCTGGTCCAGCATCCCATGCTGGTTATGCTGGTGACCAGCATAACCAGCATGAGATGCTGGCCCAGCAAACAGGCCTGCAGTGGCCCTTTACAAGCCCACTTAGGGCCCCCAGTGGGCTGCCCGCGCAGGTCCCCTGAGAATTTGCTCATTGGCAAAATGTTGGCCCCTCAGTGCTGGTCCCGCATGGGCAGCCCTCATTAACCCCTAAGGAAGCCTGCACTGGCCCTGTATGGGCCCACTTCGGGCTGGCTAGAGGGCGCACAGCAGGCAGGCTTTACCTAGCCTTCAGGAAGCCCTCACTGCCCTCGCTAGGCCCACACTGATTTTGCAGTTAAATCCCCCTATTAATCTAAAACAATAAATCAGTTCCACACATAAATGTATTTCAGCTAGAAGTGTAGTTTCCTTTGGGAGTTCCATACATCTGAAATGGATGTGGTCATTGATGTATGCATTGTCAAAAATGTACAATAGTCAAAAGGATTCCAATCAATTCATTTATTAAATATAAACACATTACACTGAATGAAAAATGTTCTACTCTGCACATTACAGCCTTATTAATTTAAGACAGGGTTGTCAAACTGGTGCCATGGAGAGCCAAGAGGCTGCAGGTTTTCATTCCAACCGAAACCTCCACCAGGTGATTTCACTGATTGGTTCCTCCTTTCTGATACAAGGTGAGGTAATCAGTGAAATCATGTGGTGATCTATTGATATCTATTGTTCGTGACCCCCTAACTCTTCCTACTAAACATGGTCAATGGAACATGAGAGGAACTGCAGTCAAAATCCAAATATGAATGATTCAAATTCAGTTACTAGTGGCACATTTTTCAGCCCATACTTCAAACAAAGAAAAAGCAAAAACTCTGACCTCTGATGCTGAAAATATATTCTTGTGTGCTGCTAACATGTCCATATTTCAATTGAGGTGATGTATTGATTGGCAAAGCTCACTCTTCCCCCAAAGTCTCTTGGGTAGTCAGCCGACGATGGTAGCGCTCCATTCGTCCACCCGCTGTCTCTTGAATTCCGTAGCCACACCTTCATCTCATCCTCAACTTCAGACTCCTGAGGACTTGGCTGGAGGGAGCATTTTCTTACAGCCTCTGAAACATAAACGTAAAGGGGCCTATATAAAATACTGTGTGTAGTGAGCAGTATCTATATGCTATTTCTAATACCAGTGTTATCAAACAGTCATTTATTTTTGGCGGGCCGCCACAATATCAACACTGTCCTCCACATATTAATTTTCTATTTCCAGAGTTGCCACCATGTTCAATCACTTAGACAGTGTAGCAGTGAATAATATGTTAAATATGCCGACAGAGTGGATGTATTCCTTCTTTGTGTGTGTGTGTGTGTGTGCTTGAGTGAGACAGAGATATACCTTAATCTCTCTACTCTGTGTCACGAACCAGGAAGTCAAGATCAACTCCTCTTCTGTCTGTACTTCTTGGTTTTCTGTCTCTGTTCTGGAAGAGAGAGTAGGGTGGGAACAAAGAGGGAGAGAAACAGAGGGATGGAGTGAGAGAGAAGGAGAGTAGAGAAAGAAGGCCAAGACGTGGGTAATTTTCCTTGTGAAAGACAATAAAAGCACGTTACAGTATCTGTTTATTCTAGAATTCACACTGTTTGTTTGAAGATAACATTTGACATTATGAGCATATTTGGGTGTGTCATTTGTTGTCATTTGTTGTACAGGGCTCCAGACTGCGACCAAATGGTCACTTTTTGCAGCGACCCTTGAGACAGCGCAAGCATATTTGGCAACCACTTGCACGTGTGCAACTTGTAAATTTGCTGATATTTTTTTTATGTCTAAAAATGTCCAGGAACTAGCGGTTATGAAGGGAAGGAGTTTTAGGGAGGTGTCGTTCGGACCTGATCACATCTGGATCAGCTGTCAGTCAGTTCAATAGCTGTTTGTGTCTGAGCACATCAGTGCTGTAATATTAGGCTCACAGCCATATGAGTTTCTCTCTCTGTACTGTTACCTGATCAACAAACATCTGCACTGAATAAAAACCTGCATGCAGTATTTAAACTGTGCACTGTCAGGCAGCGGCACACAAATAAGTTTTACTGAAAAGAAACGTTAATATTTTTGATTATTAGTATTGTCTGTTTTCACTGATGTCCTGATTTTAAAGTCACGGTTTAATAACCCAGAATATAAAAGTGTCTTTTGTTCATCACACTTTATTGAGGCTAAATGCTTCAGGAAAAATTTTCTTTTATCACTTTTATCAGTGCTCAATGGTCAGCCTGAGAAGTGTTTTTTTTCCCCCTAGCAAACAGACTCATCTACTCTTTCTGACTTAAGTCCATAAAAATAATCCAAATCCATAACAGTTCACATGGGAAGTAGCTACTGATGAAAAGAAAACTATTTCTGATTAATGCAGTCATTTAAAAACTGACTGGTAGTTCTGGAATAAAAACAGCTGCTTGGTAATATTATCTCTGCTAATACTGACCACCATGCTGCCCATTACAAGTCACTTACATGCATCAGACACCGGCCTCCAAGTACCACTTCATTTTTAGCCATAAAAAAAAGCTGTGTACGTTAAGCCCTGACTGCTAATAGTCTATTTTAACGTACAGTAGCCTTTAAAACTTGGTACACAATACATTTCTCTCGCTGTGTTTCTCCACTGTGCTTGCCTCCTCACTCTTACACGTACTGAACTCCGTTTTACACTGTGGACCCTCCGCGACTAGCATGAGTCGTGAAGTGCCGTGAGGATGCGCAAACCGGCGCAAACAAAGTGGACTTGAGTAAGTAGAGGGTGTAAGGCCATGTTTAACAAATGCCCCCTCTGTCTCCTGTCCGCAAAAACATAGTACATACGGAGAGACTGTGACGTTAGCTGAAAAAGGCACAGACCCACACCGAGGAGTGTAGGTGGTGTGACCCACGCAGCTGGACCCTCAGCCTTCCTCACGCACACACTCAGACAGGTGAACTCTCTCCCCCCTCAACATGGATTATTAAAATTATAGTCAAAGAAAAACGTCGGCAAATTCGACGCACAACGACGCGCGTGCTTTGCGAGAGTAGTAGAAAATATTGGCGCTGTCTCAAAAACGGCAAAATGCCACGATCTGGTCTCAGTTTGGAGCCCCGACTGTTGTCAGAAAATTAAATACTCTCGCAGGCCACTGTGGTAATCGGACATGAGGAATATGAGAAACAGGATGATAGGGACCAGTAGCCCAACCTTATATTTATTTTTCGCTGAGTGAAGTTTAAGCTAAGCCAACCGTCAACGTCAAGGTTTGCTAGCTGACAAAGATAGCTAACATTCGTCAACGTTCGAAAAAAAATGGCTAATGGTCTGAATTAACTAAAACCATACTCAAATACAATCCCAGGAGAACACACACTATGACAATATTTGCTGTAACATTAAACTTTAAGATGAAACATTACAATTAAAACTCACCTCGGGAAAATACCACCTTCACCCAGAAGAAGTAACGGTCGCGCTCTGTTCCGGTGAGGCATGTGAAGAGGCTCAAGTGTGTAGTGATATATGGCACCTCTTCAGCAGAAAATAGTTCCAAGCACGGACGTAATTTGGGAGGGCAGTGTTCACTTTTCTTTTATATTTAAAATTCTATTTTCTTCCATATAACTGCCTGAAAATGGCAGATGGTTCTCTGTTACACTCACTTCAAATAAAATTGATGATCACTACTTGCGCTGAATTATATTATGTGTATGTATATATATATATATATATATATATATATATATATATATATATATATATATATATATATATATATTTTTTTTTTTTTTTTTTTTTTTTTTTTTTTTTCAGTTTCTCCCCTCCTGTGATATTCCCTGGTCAATTTCATTTTCACATATACCAGTCTGCGATAATCCATCCATTTATATGCCTGAGTTTAACTATTGTCAAAATAATTCAGAATTTCTCCTTATTTTTTTTTAACTAAAAAAATGAGGTATAATTTTATGTAAATGAGGTCTATTGACCAAAAAAATGGTAAACTGTTAATTCTGAACCCTGCTAAACCTTTTAAAACATCAATTATCTATTAAAAATTATAGGCTTTTCTTGTTAAAAACAAAAAGTAATATTTGTTCATGAGTTTTTAAGTGATCATGTGTAGACACAATCCAATTCAAATAATGGATTTTTTATGCATTCTGTGCAGAGGCTATAAATGCAGTCTCTCTCTGAATTTCAAATTACATTAAAAAAAAAAAAAAAAAAAAAAAAAAAGCCGCCAAAGTGTGGGAAATGACTTTGGGCTGCCTGCACAAAACCAGCATGGGCCCAAAGGTACAAAAGTTGCTCTGGACCCAAATGGGCTGGCCCACACTGGGCCAACATGGGCTTTCTGTGGGCAATCCACTATTATGGGCTGCTTACGGAGAGCCCGTGGTGAGCTCAGAGCTTTGGGCCTTGCCTGGGCAAGCCAGCACTGGGCCTGTGTAGGTTTGGTCTGGGCTGGCCCTAGCCCACAGTGCCCACAAAAAGCCTGCGTGGGCCCCACTGGGGCATGTTTGCTGGGGGATGCTGGTCCAACAACATCCCATGCTGGTCCACCAGCATCCACCAGCATTCCCATGCTGGTCCACCAGCTACACCAGCATCAGACCAGCACTAACCAGCATTAACCAGCATAGACCAGCAAAGAATCCATGCTGGTCTATGCTGTTTTTTTCTTGCTGGCCATCCAGCTGGTCCAGCTCGACCACCAGCTTTCGTGACCAGCTAACCAAGCTGGCCACCTGTACTGATGGACCAGCAACACCAGCCTGACCAGCTTGTCCAGCCTGGTAAACCAGCTAAACTTGCCTAAAACCAGCTAAGACCAGCCTGGACCTGCTACCAGCTTTAGCTGGTTTAAGCTGTTTTTTTCAGCAGGGTGGTTATTTTGTTATTTGTTTTTTAATCTAACACCAAAATCCAAAATATGCCTGGTTTTTCATAGTTCAATTTTAGGCTCGGATCAAAAATACGAAATGGAAAAACGGGAATGAGGACTGAATTTGATTTTATTATTTAATTGGTCCGGTTTACGTGACCCAGAAGTTTGGTAATGAGCGGTAGCTCACAGCAGATCACAGCAGCCAGGTGCATTCAGTCCCGCCACCCTGATCACCGCCACCATGGATAGTTATTAGGCTACGTGTTGTTTCGAGGACCAAAGCGGGTGGGCGCGGTACCGTCCGGTGCCGCGGTCAGCCCGCCTGATGCCGTCCGGTGCCGCGGCTGGCCCGCCTGATGCCGCGGCCGACTGGCGCCGCGGTAGGAGTAGTAACATGGAAAGGCGCAAGCCAGTAATTTCGCCTAGGGCAGCAACATAGGCAGAACCGCCACTGTGCAATTTCACAGAAAAGGGCTGGGTTTCCCAGATCGGTTAAGAAGGTCTCTGGAGCTACTACCCATCATTGTTAAGAAGCTCAGCTGATTTTTTCGGTTGTCATGTCCTCTTCTTTTAGTCACACGCTTTGGTCCTTGAAACAACACGTAATAACTATCCATGGTGGCGGTGATCAGGGTGGCGGGACTGAATGCACCTGGCTGCTGTGATCTGCTGTGAGCTACGGCTCATTACCAAACTTCTGGGTCACGTAAACCGGACCAATTAAATAATAAAATCAAATTCAGTCCTCATTCCCGTTTTTCCATTTCGTATTTTTGATCCGAGCCTAAAATTGAACTATGAAAAACCAGGCATATTTTGGATTTTGGTGTTAGATTAAAAAACAAATAACAAAATAACCAGTCACTTTTTCATTTTTTAATTTTTGATTGGCAATTGAAAATAGAAAGAACGAATGATACACGGATTGACTTGATATTCCATAGTTTGTTTTTCAATGTCACACAAAAAACAAATAACAAGTCGTTTTTCGAACCTTTGATGTTATGCTCAGGTCAAAAAAAGAACATTTAAAAAACGGTCTCAGGGCCGAATTTGATTTTGATATCCAATCTTTCTGATTTGTGTGGCCCGGAAGTTATTAGGCGTATGGACTTCTTCATTTGTTGTGATTACCAGTAGGCTATGTTCGGGCGCTTACAATGGCCACATTGGAGTCGCATGCTGACTTTATCAAGGAGTTATTTAGAACAGGCAAGACTCATGCGGATATTTCCACCACGCTGCAGCAGATGGGAGTCGAGAGATGCTCAGAAATGAGTGTTAGAAGATTTTGTGCAGTGGCGGTTCTGCCTATGTTGCCACCCTAGGCGAAATTACTGGCTTGCGCCCTTCCATGTTACTACTCCCACCGCCCCCCAACCTCCCACCCCCCGACTGATGCCACGGCACCAGTCGACCGCGGCATCAGGCGAGCCGGCCGAGGCACCGGTCGCTCATCTGTCAGATCCGGCAGACCTGACCGGGTGGTCTGCCGACCTACCCGCCTGATGCCCGCCGGGGGCTTGCCCATAGCAAAAACCTTCCCTGATTTTGTGCAAGACACAACCTGAAATGTAAACGACTCGTTACGGTGTTACGGATTAATTGGTTTCGATGTTATCTGGTGACCTTTGTTTGTTTTCAGCGTGTTGGTGGTTCATGCGGTTCAGTGAAACAGTGGGATCAGAAATCTACTCCATATTTTGCTTATTTTTCTTCAGAATAAGAAATTGTCCACCTGGGGTTCGATACGGGTGGGAAACGCAAAGGAAAGATTGTAAGTTCTTTACTTGGACCACCAGGCTATCGTACCTGCTGTGACACTAATTCAACCACATTCAACAACTTACCCTTCATGATAAAGTTTGATGCTCTCCTTTTTATAGTGTGGCGGTGGATGCAGTTGTTGCATCCACTGGGGAATCGATTTCTATTGTAGGCTAAACTGCAGGGCCAGCTGTATGCATGTTGCTATGTGTCAAATTCATTGTAGTCGCTATAGTTGCTATGTGTGTGTGGCTGTTATCATCACTGTAACAGCGGTCACAAGTTAATCTGGCAAAGGTATTCAGAGCCTGGAAGAAGCCGTGTGATTATTGCCTGACATTTACTATGTGGTTGGACTATTCCCGTAGCAGGTATGATAGCCTGGTGGTCCAAGTAACATGGAAGGGCGCAAGCCAGTAATTTCACCTAGGGTGGCAACATAGGCAGAACCGTGGAAATATCCGCATGAGTCTTGCCTGTTTTAAATAACTCCTTGATAAAGTCAGCATGCGACTCCAATGAGGTCACTGTAAGCGCCCGAACGTAGCCTACTGGTAATCACAACAAATGAAGAAGTCCATACGCCTAATAACTTCCGGGCCACTGTTTTTTAAATGTTCTTTTTTTGACCTGAGCATAACATCAAAGGTTCGAAAAACGACTTGTTATTTGTTTTTTTGTGTGACATTGAAAAACAAACTATGGAATATCAAGTCATTTTTTTATTTTACTGTTTTTTGATTATCAATTGAATATCAATTGAACGAATCATACACGGACCCTCTTGGCCCTCCATGGCATGAGTTTGACACCTGTGCTCTAGTGTTTGAAGAAAGAAAGAAAGAAAGAAATAAAGAAAGATTTTCTCGTGCGCCCCCAAGTAGATTGCGCCCTTGGCATTTGCACTGCCCATAGCAAAAACCGTCCCTGCTGCCGAGTCTGCCAGCACAGCGGGATACTGCTGCAACTCTCTCTCACTTGTTTGCGTTGCGCACGCACAGCTGGTTGTCTGTCTGTCACTGAAAGTTTAGCCTCCAATTCCAATCCAGTCTCTCACTCTCTCCACCAGTCACATAAAAATGAAACGTCATAATCAATAACAGAACACATAATTCTATTTTTTATTATTATTATTATTTAAAAAAAAAAAATCTCCCACAGAACCCGAAGCAGGCCCGAAAATGTCGGGTCGGGTCGGGTCTTAATTTTCAGGCCCGATGAGAACTCTACCTCCCAACACATCGCTTCCCGACACAACACCACCGGACACACCGATTCCCGACACCCCACTTCCCAACACATTGCCTCCCGACACACCTCACCGCTCTCCGCCTCCCAACACACTGCCTCCAGCGTCGGGCGGCTGTTGTTGTGATAGGCTATACCTGTCACAGGCGTAACTTTCTTTTATGGGCTATATGTAGGGTAACCGTTTTATAAAAGCAGCACCCGCGGCCCGGGTGCCGCCACCCGCGGCCCGGTTTCATGACTGATTCCCGGCCTGACAGGGCCCAGTCCAACCCTGACTGTAACTCACGGCTTCAAAGGGCTTATTGATTTTATAAAACGGTCACCCTACATTTAGCCCATAAAATAAACACACAAGGAAAAATGAGAATTAGGCTATTCATTCTTCCACCAAGCAAGATAGAGTGGACAGAATGGTTGCCAAGTAACACAGATGCTAAGATTGCTTTTTCATCTAGTGCCAGCATCATGTCACATCAGGCTATTTGGGCTTGTTAATGTTGAATTGGATATTTCCATTAATAGCACAATTGTTAAAATAGTGTTCAATTATGTTTGGACTCCTCTTTTGGTGGTGTGCGTGTAGCGACAGGTTCGCTTTTGCACAGACGTTTGTGCGTTTGGCGACGTGCGTTTTTGCGCAGACGTATGCCTAATGTCAGTTTTAACAATAACAATAATAATAATAAAAGTAAACTGTTAATTTACCATACATCGGCGCTGTCACACTGTGTCCGCTTTGGGTGGAGATAAAAGGCAGGTGGATCAGGAGGCAGCAGGGAGAGGTAGGCTATTTCTCCAGGGAGGCCACTGGACATAGTGGGTTACCCGGCTGCTCATATATGAATCCCTTCAGGCTGTCTATTTTTTTTTTTTTTTTTTTTTTATTTACTTTTTGGCAGCATCTTTGTGATTTGGCAGCCAGGTGAGAGACCTGTACTTTTGTTTGTTTGTTTAATAGATGTGTCGGGAGGTGGTGAGTCGGGAAGCGAGCGGCTCTGTGTCGGGAGGCTGTGTGTCGGGAAGCAGTAGCCTATGTAGGCAGGTGTTGTGTCTGGAAGCGGTTTGGCGGGAGGCGGTGTGTCAGGTGGCGTTGTGCCGGGAGGCGGGAGGCAGTGTGTCGGGAGGCAGTGTGTCGGGAGGCAGTGTGTCGGGAGCCGGAGAGCGGTGAGGTGTGTCGGGAGGCAGTGTGTCGGGAAGCGGGGTGTCGGGAAGCGGTGTGTCCTGTGGTGTTGTGTCGGGAAGCGATGTGTTGGGAGGTAGAGTTCTCATCGGGCCTGAAAATTAAGACCCGACCCAACCCTACCCGACCCAACATTTTCGGGCCTGCTTCGGGTTCTGTGGGAGATTTTTTTTTTTTTTTTTAAATAATAATAATTAAAAAATAAATAAAAAAAAAATAGAAAAAATAGAATTATGTGTTCTGTTATTGATTATGACATTTCATTTTTATGTGACTGGTGGAGAGAGTGAGAGACTGGATTGGATTTGGAGGCTACACTTTCAGTGACAGACAGACAACCAGCTGTGCGTGCGCAACGCAAACAAGTGAGAGAGAGTTGCAGCAGTATCCTGCTGTGCTGGCAGACTCGGCAGCAGGGACGGTTTCTGCTATGGGCAGTTCAACTGCCAAGGGCGCAATCTACTTGGGGGCACACAAGAAGAAAAAAAAAAAAAAAAAATCTCCAGTTTTCTAGACTACCGTACTGATCCGCACATGCCGCGGCACCATCAGTCGGCATCAGGTGGGCCGGCCGTGGCACCGTCCGGCACCGTGCCCACCCGGTCAGGTCTGCCGGATATGACAGGAGAGTTGCCTGATGCCGGCAGGCTTAGGTTCCAGAGTGTGGATACCCGACCGCCCGAATCTGTTAGGCCTCAAAGTGTCAGGACAGGGTTAGACAAAAATTTAGAAATTAGGTTTGGATTCAGTTCAGGTTTGGTCACATCGATGTTATTTCAGTGAATCTCCACTGTGATAATGACAAAAACGATGGACCTTCGTCCTGTGTAGTGCTGGAGTTTCCGTGATGACACTGAAGGCAACACATGGACTATTTCAGGTGGCAGATGTGACCTAACGATGGAGGACGAGCAAAATCTGGGATTCGGGTCGGGGTCAGACACAAAAACAGGATGCCTGGGGCGTCCCGGTGGCTCCCACCTGTTCAGGCTGCGTCCCGACCGCAGCGCCCCGGGTTCGAATCCGACCTCAGGCCCTCTGCTGCAGGTCGTCCCGTCTCTCCGTCCCCTGCCTGTCCCGTCTCTCTCTCTCTGGGAGGCTTTTATCAGACCAGGTTTCTGCTGCACATCTGGGGCAGGAGGAGCAGATCAGCCCAGCTGCTGCATGTCTGAGAGAAGGCTGAGCCAAAAAAGTGATTAAATGAGTAAATAATGATAATAACAATGATAATAATAACTATACATGTTAATTTATAAATCACTTTTCAAGTCAAATTTCAAAACAATAGCAGGCCCAAATTCACAGACTAACACAGAGAGCCATGACGATCACGGGTGTCCGCCAACATCCCAGTCTTCAACATATTTTCCAACAAACCATAACTAAACAAGCACAGAAAATCATCTCAGATCCAACCCATGTTCTCCACCCTGAACATCAGCCCCTCCCTTCAGGCAGACTCCCCTAAGCAAGCACAACCACTTCAAAAACTCCTTTGTGCCGCTTTCTATTAAGGTCCTGAACACCACCTAGGCAGAAACACTGCAAAAACTCAAAATCTTACCAAGATTATTTGTCTTATTTCAAGTCAAAATATCTTATTTCTAGTCAAAATATCTCATTACATATAAAATAAGACATGATCACCTCAGATGTAACTTGTTTTTAGACAATTTCACTTGTTTCAAGAGAAATTTCACTTGAAGTGTAATAAGATATTTTGACTAGAAATAAGACAAATATTCTTGGTAAGATTTTGAGTTTTTGCAGTGAATGTGGAGATGCGACTGTACTTTTCTTTTTATATTGCTTAAGTGTCACTCCTCACTGTGTTATTGTAATATGTGTGTGTATGATGATGCAAAGGGCATGTGCACTGGAGTGGAGGCACTTGTTCTCCTGCTGTATTTTATTATGTCTGTAAGTATGGAGCTGCTGTTGCCTTTTTTATCCAGACACTGCAAAGTCCAAAACAAATTTCCCACTGGGACAATAAAGGCTTATCTTATCTTATCTTATCTTATCTTATCTTATCTTATCTTATCTTATCTTATCTTATCTTATCTTAAAACATAAGCAACAAAAAACAACAAGACAATGGCCTGAGAACATGGAAGGACACCCTGTCAGCTGCTGTAGAGTTAGTCCAGTCATTTTAGGCCAAAATTGGGGTCAACCTGGGACAAACTGCAAGAGAAGCAAACTCAACTGATTCTGTATCCTCAGTTTGTCCTGAGTGAGGGGGAAAAAGTCCCAAGAAATCCCATTGGTGGAAAGTTTTGAAAATCACCTCTATATGACCATATAATACCAAAAAACAGCCTTTTAACACACAGGGGAAAGGGGTTCAACATTTTAATAGCTTACTATATAAATAGTAACCTTTTAATTCACTGTTTAAATGTCTCTTCTGGCATTTATTCCTTATATTCCTTATTAGCGCATATCAAATCAGATAATGTGTGATATGCATGTGTAAACAGAATAATTCAAAGAACTTGTAACTGACTTTTTTTCTTGTCTTTGTGTGTGTAATCAACTTGTGAATTTTTATAGTGATATCTGAAAGTAAAATGTTGAACCTCCTGTCCCATCAGAACTTACAAACTTACGATATGAAATCTGTCTCTGGCCGGCCTCTGAAGCCGTTTTGTGTTTTTCCTTTGGCCCCGCCCACTGCAGGACCCGGTCACGGGCCTGCTGCCGTCCTCGGAGCAGCAGAGCCACGCCTGGGTGCGGGACAACGTGTACGGCGTGCTGGCCGTGTGGGGCCTGAGCCTCGCCTACCGCAAGAACGCAGACCGTGACGAGGACAAGGCCAAGGCCTACGAGCTGGAGCAGGTGAGGTCAGAGACACACCTGCACACACCTGGGCCGGACACAAACACATCACCTCCCTCAGCGTCAGAGGCTGGGAAAGCCAGATGTCTGAGCCGCAAGTGAAGTCATCACTGAGCCAGAGAACGAGCTCAGATCCTATTGAGAAAATAAAAGTATCATCGTTATGATGGAAAAATATAGTATACTTCAAAATAAAATAAAACAAAATGACATAAACTGAGGTGCAGGTCGGTGTGTGTGTGTGTGTGTGTGTGTGTGTGTGTGTGTGTGCTGTGTGTGTGTGTGTGTGTGTGTGTGTGTGCTGTGTGTGTGTGTGTGTGTGTGCTGTGTGCAGGCTGGGGAAAGCCTCAGGTGAAGGGAAGTGATGTGCTGATGTGGTGTGTGTGTGTGTGTGTGCTGATGTGGTGTGTGTGATGTAAACACTGACAGACTCACCTGCCAGCTAATGTGGCATGAATGAGAGACACGAAGAGAACTGGAGCAACGGACTGTCAGCTCGCAGGACTACTGTGTGTGTGTGTGTGTGTGCGTGCGTGCGTGCGTGCGTGCGTGCGTGCGTGCGTGCGTGTGTGTTTAAATGCCAGAGGCCATAAGTGCCAGTGTTGGGTTTCGGCAGATCGAGGCCTGAATGTCAGAGCTCCTCTCTCTCTCTCTGCTACACTGCTTAATGATCAAACTCTGTCTGTCTCTCTCCCTGTCTGTCTCTCTCTCTGTCTCTCTCTCTACCTGTCTGTCTCTCTGTCTCTCTCTCTACCTGTCTGTCTCTCTACCTGTCTGTCTATCTCTCCCCCTGTCTGTCTCTCTCTCTCCCTGTCTGTCTCTCAGAGCGTGGTGAAGCTGATGAGAGGCCTGTTGCAGTGTATGATACGACAGGTATTCACTTCTCACTTCATACTGGTGGTACTACTGTGTACTGTCTTTATACTGGGAGTAATACTACTGTCACTACAGCCACTAGTACTACTATTACTACTTCTACTACTGCCACTACTACTACTACTGCTACTACTACAACTACGACTACTACAACTGCTACTACTACTACTACTGCTACTACTACTACTACTACCACTACTACTACTACTGCCACTGCTACTACTACTACTACTACTACTACTGCAGCTAATACTACTACTACTACTACTACAACTGCTACTACTACTACTACTACTACTACTACTACTGCAACTACTATTTATGAATAGTAGTATTTTTGAACTGACAGTCCCCCAGTCAGCGAGCAAACCTCTGGTTCCATCTCGGCAGCGGCGCATCATCACTTCCTCCACGGCTGATGAGTTTACTGCTGCTTTCAAGGACTCACAGTTATTTTCCTTGAATGACTTGGTGTCCCCTCTTTGTCCTGACAGTTTTCTTTCCTCCTTCCACTCCACTTGCGCTGGCATTCTGGACTCTATTGCCCCCTTTAGGCAAAAATCGGCTAAGCCAAGAACGGATCCCTGGTTGAACGATATCACCCGCGCCCTCAGGCAACGTTGCAGGCAGGCCGAACGTAAATGGAAGAAGGACAAACTGCATGTGTCCCTGGAAATGTTGAGGAATTCTCTTGCTGACTATCAGAGGGCTGTACGGGAAGCCAAATCTCAGTACCTCTCTAATATTATTTCTAGCAGCAATCACTGTCCCAGGGTGTTATTCAATACTATTAATGCTGTTCTTAACCCATGCATTTCTGCTGTGACTGATGTCTCAAACGCCACTTGTGAGAAGTTTCTTTGTTATTTTGCTGACAAAGTAAACTCTGTCAGACAAAACACCAGTAATAATTTTAACTTGCGTTTTAATGATGATTTGCTTGTTGACCCAACTCACTCTGCTGTACTTGACCAGTTTGAGTTGGTTTCTCTCTCCTCTTTAAGTGACATAGTTAAATCCTTAAAACCTACAAATTGCCCATTGGATATTGTCCCTCCCACTGTGCTGGAATCGGCTTTTAATACTGTGGGGCCTAGCCTGCTGGGCCTTATTAATACCTGCCTTAGGTTAGGAACCGTCCCAACGGCCTTTAAACATGCCGTTGTCAGGCCCCTTCTTAAAAAGCCTACTCTCGATCCTTCAGTTTTATCAAATTTTAGACCTGTGTCTCATCTGCCCTTTCTCTCTAAGGTCCTAGGAAAAGTTGTTTTTAAACAATTACAGTCCTTTTTGGAAAACAACAGTGTTCTTGAAAAGTTTCAGTCTGGGTTCAGATCTCGACACAGCACTGAGTCTGCACTGTTAAAAGTGCACAACGATATTGCGCTGTCTGTGGATGCCAAATGCCCTGTTGTCTTAGTACTGCTTGACCTCACGTCAGCCTTTGACACGGTGGACCATTCAGTCCTCCTGTCACGCTTGAGTGATTATGTTGGTATCCACGGCACTGCCCTTAAGTGGTTTACATCATATTTATCCAGTAGAACCTACTCTGTGATGGTTGGTGACTTGTCCTCCTCCTGTGCTCCTCTCTCCTGTGGGGTCCCACAGGGCTCTATTCTTGGCCCTATTCTCTTTTCTTTATACCTGTTGCCTCTTGGGTCAATTATAGCGAGGCACAACCTTTCTTTTCATTGTTACGCAGATGATTTACAAATCTATCTGCCAGTGAAGCCTAACAGTCACATTGCACAGAGTTCCTTGTTTGCTTGTGTTGCTGATATTAAGCATTGGCTAGCCCTTAATTTTCTTCATTTAAATGATGATAAAACTGAATGCATTGTGTTTAGGGATACTGTGCCGGCTGGCCTTGGCACTTTGTTTTCAAAGCTCAGTCCAACTGTCAGAAATCTGGGTGTGGTTTTTGACAGTCATCTGAAGTTTGACAAACAAATTGACAATGTTGTCAGGACTAGTTTCTTCCAGCTACGTCTCCTGGCTAAAGTCAAAATGTTTTTGAGCCGTCATGACCTGGAAAAAGCCATCCATGCGCTAATCAGTTCACGATTAGATTACTGCAATGCACTTTATATCGGCGTTTCGCAATCGTCTCTTAGTCGCCTTCAACTTGTGCAAAATGCCGCTGCCCGTCTTTTAACTAACACTAACAGACGAGAGCACATCACTCCTGTTCTTAACTCCCTTCACTGGCTTCCCATCTGCTACAGAATTGATTTTAAACTTTTAATGTTTGTTTTTAAAGCTCTTAATGGCCTCGCACCATCTTATTTATCTGAGCTTTTAACGGTTCGTGAGCCTGGAAGAGCGCTGAGGTCGTCTAACCAACTGTTGTTGGAAGTGCCCAGGTCAAAATACAAACACTGGGGCGACTGAGCCTTTTCTGTTGCTGCTCCCAGGCTCTGGAATAAGCTCCCCGCTGAAATGCGTCTGCTTTCTGACCTGGGCCTCTTCAAATCAAGACTAAAAACCTATCTTTTTAGGTTGGCTTTTAGAAACTAGTAGCATGATGACATTTTAAGTTTATTTTATTGTATTCTATTTATTGTATTTTATATTTGGTTTTTATTGTTTTTTTTTTTTTTTTTTTTTTTTGTCTTTATTGTCTCTCACTGCTTTTATTTATTCCTTTTATTGTAAAGCACTTTGGTTCACCGAAAGGTTTGTTGTAAAGCGCTATATAAATAAAGAACATTTACATTTACATTTACTACTACTACTACTACTACTACAACTGCTACTACTACTACTACTACTACTGCCACTGCTACTACTACTACTACTACCACTAGTACTACTACTACTACTGCCACTGCTACTACTACTGCTACTACTACTACTACTGCCACTGCTACTATTGCTACTACTACTGCTACTACTGCCACTGCTACTACTACTACTACTACTGCCACTGCTACTACTACTGCTACTACTGCTACTACTGCCACTGCTACTACTACTGCTACTACTACTACTACTGCTACTACTACTACTACTGCTACTACTACTACTACTACTACTACTAATAATAATAATAATAATAATAATACTGCCACTGCTACTACTACTACTACTACTACTAGTACTACTACTACTACTGCCACTGCTACGCTGTGGTGTGTGTAGTCCATGTCAGATCCTCAGAGATGTGAACCCCAAGGTACCTGTAATTGCTTACTCTCTCCACCGGGGTCCCATAGATCCTGAGCGGTGCATAATGGATCCTCTGCTTCTCTCGCCTGAAGTCGACCACCACCTCCTTGGTCTTGTCGACATTCAGGTCAAGGTTGTTGTCCTTACACCAAGAAGACAGCAGCTCCACCTCCTCCAGATAGGCCGTCTCGTTGTTGTTGGAGATCAGGCCTACCACCACTGTGTCATCCGCGAATTTCACAATGATGTTGGATTGGTGTGTAGCTGTGCAGTCATAGGTGTACTGGGAGTATAGCAGAGGGCTCAGTACGCAGCCTTGGGGGGCACCAGTGTTGAGGGTACGGGAGCTGGAGGTCCCTGAGCTTGGTGACGAGTCTGTGGGGAACTATGGTGTTAAATGCTGAGCTGTAATCAATAAACAGCAGACGCACATAATTCCCCTTACCGGTGTCCAGGTGGGAGAGGGTGGAGTGGAGGACATGGGTGATGGCGTCGTCAGTACTCCTATTGGGGCGATAGGCGAACTGAAGGGGGTCCAGGGAGTCCGGCAGTGATGAACAGATGAAGTCTTTGATGAGTCTCTCAAAGCACTTCATCACCACGGAGGTCAGAACTACAGGGCGGAAGTCATTTAGACCGGCTGGGTTGGTCTTTTTGGGCACAGGGATGATGGTGGACTTTTTTAGGCAGGTGGGGACGACAGAGTGGGCCAGGGACAGATTGAAGATGGTGGTGAACACCGGAGCTAGCTGGTTAGCGCAGGATTTTAGCAGCCGCCCGGGGATGCCGTCTGGGCCGGCTGCCTTCCTGCTGTTCACTCGCCTCAGAGCTCTCCTGACGTCGTGCTCCGAGAGCGAGAGTGGGCGGTCCTCCTCACCGGTCAGGCCGCCTGCCTCGATCGCGTTAGCCACAGCGCTAGCGCCGCCAGCCTCAAAGCGAGCGAAGAAGGTATTAAGCTCTTCCGCCAGTGAGGAGTCCACCACAGCCGAGGTGTTCACTCGTCCTGTATAGTCCGTAATCGTCCGCAGTC